>NC_056737.1:628499721-628564721 GCF_019279795.1 Protopterus annectens | reverse complement strand
TTTGAAAATTTTTTAACATAAAAAAGCCACTAGTAAGTCTAAGAAACTCAGAGTAGTTTGCACTACAAACACAGATTCAGGTAGCATAATCCAGAGGTCAGAGTGCAACAGCCTAATCTGCCAGATTTAGAATGCCTTTGGGGAATACTTCCAAGGGAGAGTTAAAGTTTAAACCTGATAAAATTACAAATATATGCAGAATGAATTGAAGGAGAACCCAGGGATGTTAAACAATCTTAAATTCCTGGTCATTTAAACATCTATCAGTGATAGAAATACATAAAATAAAGTATGCCACAAAGAACTCTTCAACTGACATAGACAGATGCCTGACATTTTCTCAGGTTGGTCATTCACTACTAATTCAGAAGAAAGATCTTCTAACCACTTGGGAATCGAGTGAAATGGTTTGTAAATGTTAAATCTGTTAGTGAGTTAGACTGACTGGTGATGTCAAAACATTTCAGCTTTCAGATAATGAAGAAGCAGGGAATTTACAAGTCTGCATAATGAGTGCCATGCGATCACTTTGTTCATTTGTTTGTCACATTAGGAAAGGTTGGCCACTACAGATAAGAGCTCATTTATAGAAGAGCCTGGGAAGAACAATTCCGACAGAGAAACAAAACATCATAATAGCAAATAGGATATTACAATCAAAAAATTTAAGGGGCAAGTATATCATACACTACCAAAGTGATATTATTGGAATATGATATAAATACAGAGTCAGTAGAAATTACCAAAGCAAATATTGGCACATGCATCCATACTATCCTTACTTCACACTAACTTTTAATATAAATAAGCAAGAATAATGTGATTTTAACATAGTCTAAAAGCATAAACGATTTCTGGAAGAAGATAAATGCAATGATTTAAGAGGTGCCCAGAACAATGCTAACTTAAAAGTACTTCAAGTGCACGACTGCAAAAGCAGAGAAGAAGAGAGAATCAAAAATAGTCCGGGTAGTGATGACGAAGGTGGTGAAACATGGAAAGAGAGAGAAAAGGAGAGAAGAGAAGCTGAGGGAGACTAAGGAAGTGTGAAGAACTATTGCAAGGATAATTCAAAGAGGGAGAGAGGGAGAGAGAGCAAGCACTGTTCATGTAATAAATGGAATAAGACCAGGCAGACAACAGGCCCGGTAGAAAGGTCATGCAAATAGTATTCCATGCCATGAGCTGTTGTTTTAAATTGCACCTTGAAGAAGTGCATGTAGATTTAGATCAACGTTGGTATATTCCCTAATCTTCCTGGTTTATAATGCATGTTTACAAAGCTAAAGCTTTACTGTATTTTCATTTGTATATTTGACATGAAAGGTTTCAATAAGTTGAATTTACTTATGTATTTGCTTTTTATTTTTTTATTTATTTTGTTTGTTTGTCTCGCTGCTTGTTAACCATGTATGTCATCTGCTAAAACAGTGTCCATATTCAGGAGCAATACAAGCAAGTTAGGAGAGTACACTATTGCTAATCCAGTAAAAATACTGCTGTTAGCAAGATAACAAAATAAGATGCAACATCTTAAAACACGCCTTTCTAAGAACCATGCAGAGCCATTGTACATGTATGTTTATCTGTATGTTCATCCGTCTAGCTATCTATACACATGTGCAAACACACACACACACATACACACACACACACACACACACACACATATATATATATATATATATATATATATATATATATATATATGTGTGTGTGTATATACATATACACACACATATATATATATATATATATATATATATATATATATATATATATATATATATATATATATATGGGTCTTCTTCTGTGGAGGAGACCCTGGAGAGGTGGAGATATGCTCTAGAGATAAGAGGAATGAAGGTCAGCAGGACTAAGACAGAATATGTGTGTGAATGAGAGGGAGGATAGAGGAATGGTGAGGATGCAGGCAGTAGAGGTGGCGAAGGTGAATGAGTTTAAGTACTTGGGATCAGCAGTTCAGAGTAATGGTGAGTGTGGAAGAGAGGTGAAGAAGAGAGTACAGGCAGGATGGAGTGGGTGGAAAAGAGTGTCAGGAGTGATTTGTGACAGACGAGTACCAGTAAGAGTGAAAGGGAAGGTCTACAAGAGGGTAGTGAGACCAGCTATGTTATATGGGTTGGAGACAGTGGCATTGACAAAAAGGCAGGATTCAGAGCTTGACGTGGCAGAGTTGAAGATGTTAAGATTTGCACTGGGTGTGATGAGGATGGACAGGATTAGGAATAAGTATATTAGAGGGTCAGCCCAGGTTGGAAGGTTTGGAGACAAAGCCAGAGAGGCAAGATTACATTGGTTTGGACATGTGCTGAGGAGGGATGCAGAGTATATTGGGAAAAAAATGCTAAGGATGAAGCTGCCAGGTAACAGGAAAAGAGGAAGGCCTAAGGTAAGGTTTATGGAGGTGGTGAGAGAGGACATGCTGGTGGTTGGTGTGACAGAGCAAGATGCAGAGGACAGGAAGAAATGAAAACAGTTGATCTGCTGTGGCGACCCCTAACGGGAGCAGCTGAAAGAAGAAGAAGAAGAGGTCTTCTTCTTATTGTTGAAAACACACTTTCTCAACAACCAGAAAATCGAACCCATTAAAGCGAAAGTGCACTAAATCGAAAGTGCACTTTCACAAAAGCCAGCCTCCGAAGCACAGTACAGTGGGGATAAGGAAATATATCCTTTTCACCACTTTAGTGCAATCTTGGAGTTAGTATATTTAGGTAGGGGGTGGGTGCAGGGGGGCTTGTCCCCCCTGTAAAATACTGTTTACAGTAGTTTTTTTTTTTTTTTTTTTTTTTTTTTTTTATGGTTCAGAGAACTGGCTTTTGCAAAAGTACATTTTCGATTAGTGCACTTTTGCTTTAATGGGTCTTGATATTTCTTGTTCAAGATTGTGAAATTTCAATCAAGAAACATAGACCCATGTGTGTATATATATATATATATATATATATATATATATATATATATATATATATATATATATACACACACACACACACACACACACATTTATATATATATATATATATATATATATATATATTATGAAATAGGTGAAATAGGCAAGGTCTGGTGAGATGGAGACTATTCAGTTAGGGGATGGGAGGATTGCATCCTTGCTGTAGGAAAAATTAACTGGTCTTCCTAGCCTCAAGTGACAGTCATCTCCGGCATGTACTGAAGCAGTTTATTAATGTGTGTAAAACTACTAAGATCAAAATTAGCACTTCTAATCACAGGTCATGGCTCTCTTCCAGAAAAGAGTGGCTTGTTTCCTACAGGTGAAAAGAGAGCAGTTAACATTAGTGGAGGAGTTTAAATGTCTTGGGGTCTCATTCACAACTGAAGGAGAGCGGATTAGGAGACTTACCATCAGAAATGTGCACTGGTGTAAGTATTATAGGTGGTATACTGAAGTGTGTTGGAAAATGAGAACAGTCTCATATAACAAAGCTGTCATTTTGCTTGTGATTCTATATTCCCATCCTCGCTCATGAAAATGAGCTTTGGGCAGTGACTGAAACAATGACATCATGCATACAAACAATAGAAATGAAGATAGTTCACTAAACATCTGGACTCTGTCTGTGACAGACTTGACTCATACTTCAAGTACACATCTTCACTAATTGAAATCCAATTCCCTCTTCACATGTAAAGATTTTGGAAATACCAAGAACCAAAACTAACATCACTTATTCACTTTTTTCTGATTCTCCTGGCAAGGCTTATACTGGCAACAGACTAAGTAGGACAGACCAAATGTTCCTTTCCTCATTCACAAATTTGAGATAATGTTTGAGAATCATTTGATATTCCTAGGCAGCCATGAGATATAGGTATAATCCAAAGCCTCCTCCCAGTGGACCGTGTTTAGACAAAAAATCTAGCAGGAACCACACAGCAGACAGCATTGTAAGACACAGGAACTAACTCATTTAGCTCTTCTTGAGCTGAAGGAGAGGCAAATCTACTCTGAAGCTATTCTGAATAATATTATCACAAAGAGTGACACTGCAAAGAAACCACACATCCAGAGCTTGTAACTATGATTTCATTCTTTTAGTCACTACATGTTTCTTACGACACTGGATGAAGATGATAAAGTAGTAAACCTATAGCCTTGTCAATGAGCACAGCTGTCACTTTACTTCAAGCCACAGATCAGTTCAGCACCTCCAAGACTACAGCTATCACCCCATTCCATTTGTCAGTAACACACTCCCTTTTCCCATGACTCATGAACAAGAATCTAAGGTATATAATTTCCTCCACAAAGGGCAGCTGACCTCCTGATCTGAAGAAAACAATCTACTCTTTTCTAGAAAAGCCACCCTCCCTGTCCTTAGGTATGGAGTAGTTCTGGTCCTCATCCCAGCCATGCCACACTTAAGAGTCTTCAGTATATATCATTGGTCACTATCAGATGAAACCAAAACAACAACACCATCTTCAAACAGCAGAAATGTCACTTCTAGGTCCCCAAACCAAAGACACTGCTAACCTTGCCTGTGTCTTAATATCATACCCATGAAAATGGCAAACAGAAATGGTGACAAGGTATATGTTTGGCAGAGTTTGATACCCGCCCTCAATGAATTCAGCTTAATATTAAGGAAGCTGGTACAGATCTCAGTGTGTTCACTCAGTTGTAAGATAACATGTAACAGCAGCTCTGGTACCCTGCAGGACCTCCTTCAATACTTTCCAGGGCATACAGTCATATGCCTTCTGCAAGCTCACAAGACATCTTCAGACTAGATTTACAAGTTCCCTCAACATTTCAAATAGCTGCACAACAGCTGGTTCACTGTTCCATATTCTGGATGGAATTTGTATTGTTCTTCCTGAATTCAATGTTCAACTATCATTTAAAATTATCTTGCCTATGCTGTGAGCCTTTTCCAGAGAGGATGTGATATGTGATACGGTAACCATTTGAAATGTTGGGACCCACTTCAGCAAGTCCTGTAATGTCGAGAGTGAATGCCAAAAAGAAACAGACATATATATTAAGTCCAAGATGGCCATTTGTCAGAGTATTCCCTTTTCTCTGAGGTATGGCAGTCTCAGAATTGATGTGTATAAGTGTGAAGGAGTGCAGGGGGGCTTCCCCCCTGCAAAAAAACAAAACAAAACAAAACAAAACGAGTTAAAGAAGAAGAGTGATGAGTGATATTTTTTTCTGCTGCACTTTTAATCATTTTTTTTCAGTGTGTCATCACTAGGCATTATGAATGCCAACATTTCTACAAGGAGCCATGTGACCCGCTTGAAGCTGGAACATAAGCACACTTAAAATGGGGACAACCACCTCAATTTGAAAGTTCAGGAGTACATTCCATGATTTCATTGCAGTGCTTACAAGGTGCATGAGCAGTATCCCCTGACTTGATAGAATGCCATGTTCTAATGCCATTTATCTAAAAAAATTTAACCAAACAGTTCCTTAGTGTCACTTAGTCGTAGATTTTGTGATTTTGAAGTTAATCTTTTAGCAAAGGGGTGACGTTTTATAGCAAAAAAAGTTTGTCTACATGTCTTTGGGTAACATTATCAAGGAAGTAACAGATGAGGAAGTGACATTCATTCAACTGCCATGAAATCATATTAACCATACTATCTCAGATCTACCCAGTGGTGTCCATAGTCTTGCCACTACAGAGGTCTCTGACAAATGTGGTGACTTCATATACAATTATGGATCCCAGCCCAACAACGATTTCAGGCACTCCCTTCTGACAGGTAGTCGTGTGGCGCACAGCCGGGTGTGTGGCATATGCCTGTAACCCTAGCATCCTGGGAGGCAGAAGTTGCTGGATCGAATCACACTGGTTTGTGAGAGACCATATCTTTCTGAAGTAGCGAAAAAGCTAACCCTGCAGAACACAATTGCAAGGTGTGGATAACATTAATCTAAGAAGTTCATCATAATATTCCTTCCATCTCCTGACAATCTTCTAAGTAGTCATCGGTTCTTTCTTTTCCTTATTTAGCACAACCTGAGTGAGGACCTGCTTTCTTTTCTCCTCCTGAGATACTGACCAGTTTGCCAGAACGTCTTTTGAAAAAAATGATAGTCTTTTTTTTGTTTAGTGGCTGACAGAATATATACACACACCTTTGGTAACAAAGCTGTTTTAGGCTGTATAACATCTATACAAGTATCCTCACCAACTGTCACCAAAATGTCATGGATGGCTGGCACAGCTAGGATATGAATCCCACAACTACCAACTACTTATGAAGAAAGAACCAATCTGGCACAGATGGCTTAGTATCTCAAGTCACACCACTGGTACTAAGAAAGTTAAAGTAAAATAAATACAATGCATAGAAGTTTGAATCAATAACCAATTCACAAAATGCAACACAGCCCCAAGACCATAAAGAGAATATGCACTGCTGTCTTGGGAATGGGCTTCCAATATCCACGCCTACACTTGACTGAGTCTGAAATAAGTATTTTGAAAGCATATAAAAGTACAGGAAAGTTGTACTTTTGTGAGTGTTCTCAAGCCTAGAAAAGACGCTGTTTGGGGGATTCCAAATTAAAAAGAGTTTTGAAATTTTGACTTTTAGGACCACTGTTTCTGCTAAAGGTAGTGTAACTGAATCACTAATAATGCTCATTGAAGAAAAAAATGTTTAATGTGTTATATTAGCAATTCATGGCATTTTTTTTATTTATGTCAAAAGATTTTATTAAGCATGGTAATAATCTAACACAAGCAATTCTAGCAACTGCGAATATTGTCTCATTATATACATGCATTCTGCAGGATATTGGGATCAAGCTTTTAAAATCAATTTCGGATAAGTATTTAGATATGACTACCCATGATATTAATTTGGTGTGTGATCTTTCTGATATTATTTTGAATATTTTTTTTTTAATTTTCATGATGGTTATTATGTACAAATTGCTGGTATGATGTATTTGCACCCACATTTGTTAATCTTGTCATGGGTTACTGGGAAAAAGAATTTTATGCAGTTTATCAAATTTATCTGATATATTATTTTGCTGTAGGTATATAGATGATTGTTTATTGGAAATGTGATTAGTCAACATTCATTAATTTTGCAAGAGACTTAAATAACAGTATTGAATGTTTAAAACTGATATGTTGTTTGAATGCTAACAAGACTAATTATTTCATGGTGGCATTTTATGTTTATTGGGAAGACTAATTATTTGCATGTTGCTTTAACTATTGATGAACAAAGTTTAAGCTCTAGGTCTTATTGTAAATCTACATCAGTAAATAATTATTTGCATGAAAGAAGCTTTTAGCTTATCTATATCAAAATAAATATTATCAAGTCACAATTAATTACAACATCTATATTGTGTTCGAAAGATGGTGATTTCATTGGTGAAACTGGAGATTTGCTTTTACAGAGGGGTTCTAAAAGGGTTTTTAAATGAGATTAAAAACAAACTTGTGGAAAATAGGAACATCAAATACTGTCCAACTTTAACTTATAGTGATGAAATGTGAGCACATGAATATAATCATGATTTTAATAAGCCCTGTTATGTCTGATAAATATAGCATTGATTCCCTTGCATTAACATATTGTGAAAGAGAACTGGAAAATATTAATTAGTAACAATGAACTGAAAAAGCATAATAGGTAAAGTACCAAGGTTTATAAACAAAAATAGAACTAATTTGGAGAAAATATTGGGACACCACAATTCTGTTGAGCTTTTTACCTTGTGTAAACCTAAGGAAATGTTTAAACGCAAATGTAGATACATTTTTGAAGGTCCGAATATTATTAATATTTGCTTTTAAAATTATTTTTGTATCAAGGGATTTTTAAATCATAAAAGTTAAATTTGTTACTTACCTTGGTATGGATGCAAATGTCACTATGTAGACAAAACTTAAGTGACAATTGTTATCGAATGCCACCAAAGGCCATGGTTTAAATGAAAATGTAACCATAAAAAGTGAACTGACGATAAGATCCTTGTATTGCATGTCATGCTTTATGTAGTTTAATTATGTGGTTCTACTATAAGGATATATGATTTTTCATTTTTTTTATAGTTTAAGTCACTTGACTTGGGTTTTAGTGTACTTAAAAGTAACTGGTTTGATAATGCATTGTTCTAAAGAAGTCTCATCTGTATTTGGAGAGATGAAAATTATTAACAAATACATTTTTATGTAGAACTACTGACTTGTATATTGACATTGTTTTGTTGTTTTAAGTTGGAGTGCTGTGTTGTTTTAGCTTTTGTTTTCAAGTTTGTTAGACTTCACACAGGTCATTAACAAAGCTGAATCATTGTTCTAGCATCCCAGGCCACTTTTTCATCACTTTTTCTGTGAACCACAGTGTTTTGTAGTGTCCCTTATCCATAGTGACTGCCTTTCAAATAAATTATTACACACACACACACACACACACACACACACACACACACACACACACACACACACACACACACACATACACACAATTCCAATGGAAGGCTTAGTGATCCTAGCACAGTAGCAGGTTTGTTACTGGCAGTTTTCTGGCCTGACATATAGGAAATTAAGAGCTACCTAATCCATGTGAAAAACTAGGGAAGATTTAGTAGCATTAAAGTTTGTATTTGATCCTCAGGTTTCTTCCTACAAAGGTCTGAAAAGCTGATACATAAAAGAGGCTGAAACTTTGAAAGATTATTTTTGGGAAATGGCTAGCTGCTTTATAAATGATGAAGGACTTAACAGATAACAGCACATCACTCTTGTGGTTTTAAAACTGTACTTCACAGTTTTTAGACTGACACGTGTTATGCTTCATAATTTAGCCACATTTTATGGAATATTCTGGAATATCAAACATTTCAATTCCCCAACTCTGAAAGAACTATCCATGTTTATATGGGAAGTACAGCTGAGCAATAGGCAATGTTGCACTTTATCTTCTAAATGTCATCAAGGCTGTGTTCTTTCCACTTTCTTGGAAGCTGGACCTACTTAGTATTATAAATCAACTCAAAACAAACTTCAACATATTTCAAATGGTGGAAACAATTAAGGAAAATTATTAATTTGTTATAATGATGTGCTCTATAATTATTTCTAGCAAAATCTCAGATCAGAAATAAGGTGTTAAGATAGCATGGGAGCCAAAGCACCAGGTTCATCTCTGGCAATCAAAAATAAGAAAATATGCCTATATTGCTACCACCTAAAGACATTGATATAGCAATTGTGGACACTTCAGAAATATTCTGTCTTACTGCATTCCATTCCTTCTTCCTCCTTGTCCCATGCATACATTTAATTTTATTATTAATTCATTATTTGATGAATGGGTATGTTTGTTGTCTTGTAGACTGTTAACTGTCATGATCAAGGTTATAAGGGTAAAGATAAATATCAGAACTATGTAGACAGTTCAGATTAACCAGTCAACTACATACTTTGTTGGGGCGAACTTAGTACCTAGAGAAAACCATGATGACACTGACAAAATATGGAAACTTCACACAGAGAGTGATCAGAGGTCAGGACTGAACTCTGGATGCTGGAGCTGTGAAAAAAGAAAGCTTATGACAGAGTGATGGTGCTGCCCATCATAAATGTGTTCTACTTTCCCTTCAAGATCATCTTGATACACCCTCATTATTGCATATCAGGCTCAGGCCCCCACATAGAAATAATATTCCCTGCTGAAAGCTAATGATTTCTCCCAAAATTATCTTAAATTCCATAATAGCATTTTTAGGTGGAATATAAATACATGTCAGTGTAATCCACCTTCCCTGACAATAACCCCTTACTACCACAAATTTACCATTATTGCTTTCCCCCCTCTTCTATCACTATTGGAGCCCCTCTAGCTATCAGCATTATTAGTCCCAGTTTCCTTTGTCTCTGATATTCTGCTGAATGACCATCTTGAAATCCCTTTCTTTGTCAGATTCACATGTTCCTTTTATCCAATGTGTCTATTTCAATATTGCGACTTGTACCCCACATGTCTTAATATAACTCAATAGTCTTTTTGTTCCATTCCTTTAAAGGCATTTACATTCCATGAAAATAAAGACAGAGTAGCCTTTTTGATATAAAACCATTACACCCATCTAGTATACATGGCAGTTCTTTTCAATGTGTATTTCCACTTTTAGCTTATTTGCACGTTAATGTATGGCAGACTAATATCTTATGTAGTTATTCTTCTCTTCTACAATGTTCATCCTTTTCAAGAATATTTGCTTCAATGAAAACACAAAAAAGGGGGAAAACTAAATAGATTTTCGGAACCTGTTTAGCTTGCAACAAATATACAAAATACATACATTTTCAAAAAATGAAGTTGACATGTTCAGGTAAGAATATTTGCTCCAAACTGAAGGGTGCATGCACATGCACCACCTGTTCTAAAATTAAGGGTACCCATGCTAAAATGCATTTTAGAGCCTTTATTCACATTTACACTAACTGTTTTCTAATCTTTTCTCTTTTCTATTCCACTCTCAATTGTAAACAACAGCATGTATGCTTTCAGTAAACATTAATTTATAGCCCTAACAAAAAGTGCTCCAACTACCATTAAATAAATAAAGTAAACTGTGCACTGTTATATTAAATGCATTAAAGTGTTAAAGCTGCTCAGGAGACAACTACTTGTATAACTTCCCAAACTTTCAAACTTCATTTATTTTTAACTGAACTGTTAGTCAGCATACCTTTAAATGTTCATTACGCTGTCAATTATACATTTCATTCAGCATTTAGTAATGAAAAAGCCTGGTTAGTAACTTTGCAAATACATAAAAGAATCTTCAGACCTCTTGTGATTAATTGCTTGCACCTGAAGATATCTTTTCTCCCAATGAAAGCCTTGGCTAATTTAAAAAAGTAGCTAATGACTTTGCAAATCAAGAAATAATTACCATTTTCCATACCTTTCTTCGTTTTATCTTATTTTTCGAGATTGTTTACTTAAAACCACTGCCTACAGCTTAAACCAAGGAAATTCATTTAGATATCTACCTCAGTACAAGAAAAGGGACATGCTTATCTTCATTCTACATATACTATAATAAGTACAGTTTTACACCCCCAGCCACCCAAGATCAAACATTATATTAACTTTAACATGTCTCGGATTAGCCTTTCTTACTTACCTTATTACAGTGTGAAGCCTGGATACTCTACAACTAAGAAAGGTACTTTCTTGCTTTTATATATTTGAGATATACAGCAGTCACTTATAATTTAGAAAAACCTTACTGCACAATATACAAAACTACTTTACAATATAACATGCAATTTACATCATAAATTATTTTTATGGATAAATTAATAAGGAAAAATATATGTGCATATATTTACTTATTTGTACCTCATCTCCAAATCTAGTCATTCTTGTTGCTCTAATGCTGTTAATTGGCTTGACCTATCTTGGAGTTCCTTCAGTCTTGGTAAGTTTATTCTTTTCCAAGATTTATTTGCTTTCCATAGCTTAGAATCCCTGTACTTAATCTTTTCTTGTAAACTTTGCATAATCAGGTCCTATTCTATCATCTTTGACAAACTGATATTTTTTTTTATTTCTCCCACACTCTCCTTATAACATTCTGTTATCTCTTGTCTTTTGTCAACATATTTAACCCAGAACATATCTAGTCTCCGATCTTCAGTACCCTTCTCATCCCAATTCTCTCTTAAGTCTAAATTCACTGCCACATGATCCAATATTATTATTGATGTTTTGCTACTCCTTTCAGCAAATTCACATGTTCCACATTAATGTACCAGTGATCCAATTTTGCCATTATACTACATTGAATTGACTTGCATGTTATTTGTTTTGTCCCCCATAAATGTCCCCCTATGTCTGTAAAGCTGTAACTTTTTAATTAGTTTTTTTAACATGCTTCCTTCTTTCATTAACCTAGTTTGTCTCAGCTTCCCTGTCACATCCTGACAATCTATGATTATATTCCATATCTTCCCTCAAAATCTTTGTACCCTGCATAAGTTCTACAGCCTCTAGCATCAAATATTTCATTTTACTTCCTGATGTTCCTGGAGGGAGACAGAATTTGTCAAGAGTTAGTCTCCTGTCTCCCCAATCTCCTATGAACAGAACATATATTTTAAAATATCAAAGATGTGCAGATTGGTGAAGGGAAATGTAGCAATAACAACCAAATACAAAACAGAAAAGCACTCTTCACAACGTGAACCATTTATTCCAAGTAACAAAGCTTTCAGACATCAAGTTCTTCTTCAGTGTTTCAAAAATTTAAAAAGCAAACATCCATTTAAATGCTAAGGTTAAAACATGTGACACAGCCCATCCTATCACACAAACACATTAATTAAAAAAGAAAATACATTAAAGATAAATAAAAACTATATAAAATAATAGCAATTTTCAAAAGGGAGAACACAATTTAAAACTCAGATACAGAACAGAATTTTCTACTTAATCATTTGTTGTTTCGATTTTAAAATAGGTTTAAGGGTCACCTGTTTATTTAAACCTGGATATGTATCAGCTTGTAAGCAAACTATCCATTCATATTCCTTTGTATCAAGTTTATTAATAATGTCACCAAATCTAATAGTTGGATATAAAGACTCAATGACCCTAAAAACAAACTTATGTGAGATACCCTGCTCCTGTACATGCTTTGCTCGAGAGTTAGTCTCTATACCCCTATGTATGTCTGATCTGTGTTCTATTATCCTATCACGTAATCTTCTAGCTGATTTTCCTACATAAAGTCCTAAGCATAATGGACAGGTAGCCAGGTATACAACCAGTGATGTATTACAAGTGCTAGTACAATTAAATACACATTTTCTCCTATTGACAGGGTGCACACACTCATTAGAATGGCAAATACTTAAACAACAAGAACAATTATAGCATGGTACAGTTCCTTTGATATTATAATTAGCACAACCTTTTTTATTTAAGGAGAAGTCCTTATAACATAAGTGTTGCTTTAAATTTTCACAATTATTATATGTAAATAGGGTTTTTTTAGGCAGCCATTTTTCATGACCAGGTATGGCTTTCAATATATCCCAATTGTCCCTAATAATTCTTTCAACAGACTCACTTGCTCTACTGTATGTCATTAAATATCTAAGGGGTTGCATATCATTCCTTTGTTGTTGTACATCACTAATATTAATGTTATTTGATAAGAATGATTTAGCCTGTCCATCCCTTAATTTCATTACATCCTCTCTAACTATATTTAGTTCACTGATATCATAACCCCTTGCCAAAAATTCACTAGTCATTTGGTCCATCTGTTTGACACAGGAGTCTGATTTAGTATTGAGTCGACTAGCTCGTATGTATTTACTCTTAGTGATACCTTTAAAGGTATGTTTAGCATGCATGCTGTTCTTATGAAGATATTTATTTGCATGCATATCCTTCTTATACATACAGGTATCCAAACCACAATCAGTTAGAAAAATCCAGACATCAAGAAAATGTATTCCAGTGTCAGACATATTAATCTCAAATTTAAAAAAAATCCGTAGTCTGACCCAAGTATGCATGGAAGTCTATCAAATCATCTTTATTACCTCCCCAAATTAAAAAAAATATTGTCAACAAAACATTTATAAAAAAGGACCTTAGAAGCATACATATTGTTCTCATCATAAATAATGTGTTTCTCCCATTTACTCAAAGTTAGATTAGCATATGTATTCGCTACCGCAGTTCCCATCACCACCCCTGATGACTGATGGTATATCAGTTTGTTAAAAATAAATATATTATTTTCTAATATCAATTCCAAAATCTCACAAATGGTTTCAGTCTCCCACACAGAGTGTTGGCCATGTTCCATTTCCTTGAATAAAAAAGGCTATGTTAATTATAATATCAAAGGAACTGTACTATGCTGTAATTTTTCTTGTTGTTCAAGTATTTGCCATTCTAATGAGTTTGTGAACCCTGTCAATAGGAGAAAATTTATATTTAATTGTACTGCCACTTGTAATACATCATTTGTTGTATACCTGGCTAAATGTACATTATGCTTACGATTTTATGTAGGAAAATCAGCTAGAAGATTATGTGACAGGATAATAGAACACAGATCAGACATACATAGGGTATAGAGACTAACTCTCCAGAAAAGCATGTACAGGAACAAGGCATCTCACATCAGTTTGTTTTTAGGGTCATTGAGTCTTTATATTCAAATATTAGACATGCTGGTATTATTAATAAACTTGATACAAAGGAATATGAATGGATAGTTTGCTTACAAGCTGATAACATATCCAGGTTTAAATAAACATGTGATCCTTAAACCTATTTTAAAACCTAAACAACAAATGATTAAGTAGAAAATTCTGTTCTATGTCTAAGAGTTTTAAATTGTGGTCTCCCTTTTGTAAATTACTGTTATTTTTATATAGTTTTTATGTATCTTTAATGTATTTTCTTTTTAATTAATATGTTTGTGTGATAGAATGGGCTATGTTAGATGTATTAACCTTAGCATTTAAATTGATGTTTGCTTTTTAACTTTTTGAAACACTGAAGAAGAATTTGATGTCTGAAAGCTTTGTTACTTGGAATAAATGGTTCACGTTGTGAAGACTGCTTTGCTGTTTTGTATTTGCTTGTTTTTGCTACACTTCACCAACCTGCATATCTTTGATATTTTGGACTTTGTTTAAATTTGGTGAGCAGGTGAACGCTGAACTGATTTATTGGATTTATCATGACACAGCCTACTACTATATCAACAGGCTCCAATGGTAGGTCTCTGCACTCAATTTTACAGCGAGAAAATCATTTATTAAATCGTACTGAACCATATATGAATGCAGGTGTGAGTACTACTTCGGTAGCTTCTCAGAGAGAAGAATTTTCTCTCCAAATCCAGTCCCTGGAGTGTAAAGTAAAAAACTTTAAAAAGTTACAGTGGTAATGTTTCAGTTTTCTTGCCTATATAGAACTGGGTATTTTTCTGTGGGGGTTGCGTGTACTGAATATGCCTTCATACAGCAATACCTACCTGGAACATCTTAAAAAATGGCAAGAATTGAATATTAAGCTTAGCCTAAATTATATGGTGTTGAATGATTTTTTTGCCAATATAGAACAAGAACTATGTTCAGATATAGAAGCGTTGGAAAAAGAACTGTCTGGTTCACTTTTCTACAATTAATTTATTTCTTTATATGAAGGTATGTTGATGCGTATGTGCAATTTAGATAAACAAAAACCACAAAAAAGAAGAATCTTCAATGTGATATTGATGATTTTAATAATGGTTGGATTTTTTCCTGGCCTAAACAAACTGTTATTAAAAGTTCTACTGTTGCACGAGCACAGAATGGCTCACTGTATCAATTAGACAGCTTTGAGCCATTATCAAATCAGCAGAATGTGGCTGCTGTTGCTGCAACCTCATTGGCTTGTGAGCTGTCCTCTAATCAATCACAGAATAGGTCGGACTTCCTGGCGATGTCACCTACTAAAACTCAAACTGAAGATGCCAACCAGAGAGAAAGAAGTAGAGTGGATTTAAATGTATCTTCTGAAACTAGTGCTTCAGTTAAACAACCCGGAGTTAGTTCAACCTCTCCTTCTGCTTTTTTAGACAAAAATCTTTTGAGTGACAGTGAACTTACCAGAGCAAATTCATATCCTGAAGCAGGACTCGATCAGGAACAGCTCGCAATCACGTGGGTGGCCCAGAAACAGCCCTACAACGTGGAACAGAATGAACAAGCGCCAGTAAGTGAAATTGCAGCTATGAATGGGGTTATGGAAAGCAGGCACAGTATTGTAAATGGAAAAACTTATAATGTGCTTAATTTATCAAGTTATGAACTTACTGATACTGACATTTCATTATTATTACGAGGCATTAAGTTTATACCAGCTGAAGTGGACAATATGGTTAATGCAATTACTGATTTGAAGGTTGTTACACATACTTTGAATTTAAAGAGTATTTTTAAGGACTGTAATATGGCTATGTCAGGTGTTTATAAAAGAAGTAGTACGTTTATACCAATGGGTGATCCAGTTATTACTGCTAACAATGTCTG
This sequence comes from Protopterus annectens, assembly GCF_019279795.1. Classification (NCBI taxonomy): domain Eukaryota; kingdom Metazoa; phylum Chordata; order Ceratodontiformes; family Protopteridae; genus Protopterus; species Protopterus annectens. Next base: position 628,548,627 of record NC_056737.1, on the reverse strand, counting down.
TGAAAAACAGATTTGTAAGTTATATGAGTTGAATTCTTTTAAAAAGATTTACAATTTGACACAAGATTAATTTAATGCTTTAAAGGCTTTACAGGAGAATAAAAATATAGTAATAAAAGAAGCTGACAGGGGGGGGGGGCTGCATTGTATTAATGGATCTATGTAACTATATCATAGCAATGAATGATTTAATCTCTGATACACAGGTGTTTAAACCTATTAATGGCAAGGAGGTTAATTCAATTATTAGTAAGATTAACATGTTTATTTATGATTTACAACTAATGAGTGATATAGATTTAGACACTTTTAATTATTTTACTGTAGCATGCCCAATCATCCCGGTGTTATATGGGTTACCAAAAGTTCATAAATCTCCCCTTAACCCACCAGTGAGATGTATTGTCTCTGGTAAGGGATGGATAACAGAGCCCCTATTGGTCTATTAATAAAATATGTTAAGAACTTATTTAAAACATGTGCCTAGTTGCATTAAAGATACAGGTGACTTTTTAATGAAATTATATGAATTGTGGGATATGAATACAGTAACAGATTTTTTATTTGCAATATTTGAAATCAAATCTCTTTTTACTGCAATCCCGAATACATATGGTATAGACGGGATAAGGGAAATATTGATGGAACATGGTCAATACTCTGTGAGGGAGACTGAAACCATTTGTGAGCTTTTGGAATTGGTATTAGAAAATAATATATTTATTTTTAACAAACAGATATACAATCAGTCATCAGGGGTGGTGATGGGAACTGCGGTAGCGAATACATATGCTAATCTAACTTTGAGTAAATGGGAGGAACACATTATTTATGATGAGAACAATATGTATGCTTCTAAGGTCCTTTTTTATAAACGTTATGTTTACGATATTTTTTTAATTTGGGGAGGTAATAAAGATGACTTCATAGACTTCCATGCATACTTGGGTCAGACTACAGATTTTTTTAAATTTGAGATGAATATGTCTGACACTGGAATACATTTTCTGGATGTCCAGATTTTTCTGACTGATAGTGGTTTGGATACCTGTATGTATAAGAAGGATATGCATGCAAATAAATATCTTCATAAGAACAGCATGCATGCTAAACATACCTTTAAAGGTATCACTAAGAGTCAATATATACGAGCTAGTAGACTCAATACTAAATCAGACTCCTGTGTCAAACAAATGGACCAAATGACTAGTGAATTTTTGGCAAGGGATTATGACATCAGTGAATTAAATATGGTTAGAGAAGACGTAATGAAATTAAGGGATGGACAGGCTAAACCATTCTTCTCAAATAACATTAATATTAGTGATGTACAACAACAATTGAGTGACATGCAATCCTTTAGATATTTAATGACATACAGTAGAGCAAGTGAGTCTGTTGAAAGAATTATGAGGGACAATTGGGATATATTGAAAGCCATACCTGGCCATGAAAAATGGCTGCCTAAAAAAAACCCTATTTACATACAGGAATTGTGAAAATTTAAAGCAACGCTTATGTTATAAGGACTTCTCCATGAATAAAAAAGGTTGTGTTAATTATAATATCAAAGGAACTGTACCATGCTATAATTGTTCTTGTTGTTCAAGTATTTGCCATTCTAATGAGTTTGTGCACCCTGTCAATAGGAGAAAATTTATATTTAATTGTACTGCCACTTGTAATACATCATTTGTTGTATACCTGGCTACCTGTACATTATGCTTAGGATTTTATGTAGGAAAATCAGCTAGAAGATTATGTGACAGGATAATAGAACACAGATCAGACATACGTAGGGGTATAGAGACTAACTCTCTAACAAAGCATGTACAGGAACAGGGTATCTCACATCAGTTTGTTTTTAGGGTCATTGAGTCTTTATATCCAAATATTAGATGTGGTGACATTATTAATAAACTTAATACATAGGCATATGAATGGATAGTTCACTTACAAGTTGATACATATCCAGGTTTAAATAAACATGTGACCCTTAAACCTATTTTAAAATCTAAACAACAAATGATTAAGTAGAAAATTCTGTTCTGTGTCTAACAGTTTTAAATTGTGGTCTCCCTTTTGTAAATTATTATTATTTTTATATATATTTTATTTATCTTTAATGTATTTTTTTTTTAACTAATGTGTTTGTGTGATAGGATGGACTATGTCACGTTTAAATGGATGTTTGCTTTTTAACTTTTTGAAACATGAAAGAAGGACTTGTCTGAAAGCTTTGTTACTTGGAATAAACAGTTCACGTAGTGAAGAGTGCAGAACATATCTTTCCCATTCATCTGGTTTGCTTTCTTCTATTATATATGGAGACCCTATTCTGATCAGAATCAGTACTCCCCATTTCCTCCCCTCTATGGACCCAGCTCTTCGTTGCTCTCTGAACCCCTTTTTATCTATTTCTGTCAATCCATTCTAAAACAAATGAGTCTCTTTTAAAAGGATCCATATACTTCATTTCCTGATAGCAACTGTATACTTGCTGACTTTTCCTTCCTTCTATGCCATTTACATTCCAGGATAATCATTTTTGTTTACCTAACATTTCTTATGTCATTATTTTCTTCCATTTAGTCTTTTCCTCTAGAGTGACCTTTGAGTCTTGCCCTTTAATTCCACCTATTTTGCCCCTTCTGGGGATTATATAGCACTCCTTCAGTGATGCAGCAATTTTAATAATTATTAAAACCTGCAAAAAATAAAATAACTCAAACAACTTTATCAAAACTATATACATTGTTTATTTCCTTCCTGCCTCTTTCCCTGGTGTACCTGGTACTTTCTAAGCTTATACTCAATAAACATACAAGGGTATGAATGCATCAGGCAGTGAGTCTACTACTTCCTGTACCACCTCCCTTGCCAATCCATGTATACTGCTTCCCTTCTTTCTTAATTCTGATTTCCTTTTGTCATTCCTTATCCTTCACTAGAAATCTTGCATTAGAAGTATTGGTTTCCCTCCCTCCTTCCCTCATTTACAGTTAATTTGGTGGCCCTTCTTTTCCATGATTCCTACATCAAGCTTACAGAGCTGAAAGAGTTATCTGAAATGTTATCTTGCTCCCAGTATACATTGCTACTGTATTTTCCCCTCTATCTGTCAATGCATGTTGGTACAGCCATGAACCCACTCCTAGAACTCCCTATTTTTTCCTTAGATCTTTCTCAGTTCAGGTTCTGGTTTACCCCGCCTATGTCTCCCTCTATCTTTATGTTTCCTTTCCCATTTTTAACACTCTTTTTAGTTTCAGATCATGGCAGTATCTTATGAAAAATTACTACACATCTAAAAGCTATAGGATTCAGGTTGTCAATAACCTCTCATCCTTTGCTGTATTAGCTTTCAGTTCCCCCTGTCCATATCATGTCAAGCATCCACTCTTATTAATTCCAAAAATGTCAAGCCACAATGAAAAGTTTAAATATATTTAATAATAAATAATAAAAGAGCATAAAAATAGTAAATATATATGTACAATAAACACCAGTATTTCAATCACAGGAAATATTAAAAATAGCACAGATGGAAAGGTTCACACAGATACAGAAAAACAATACTTAACTAATCTCACTATATTTTCCTGACTGATCTAAAGAATTACTGTCTCCTAGTTCACTTACTAGAGCAAGGTAAGATGAAGTGGGTGAGTGGTCTTCTTTGTCAAGTTTCACAAACAGACTGCTGAGGGCTGAGAGACATCTCTCACTGTTATCTAAATATCATTTCATTGCTAGCTATATAATCACATCACCTCTGGTCCTCTGACTCTGGTTCCCACACTACCCCCTTTACTAGAAACTGAACCAGAATCTAGCACATATGTGTCACAATACACACACATATAGTTTTGTTAAGATGTGTTACAGCATCTGGAAGCTGTAAAACAATTTTAACACTTCCATTCTTCCTACAGAGCTACTAAGCCAGGCCTCTCACAGACATTTTGTCTCTGGCTGCAGTCAGAACTGTGAGATACAATCTTTATGGCCTAAACCAGGTCATTTAATTTCAGACTATTTTCAATGTTATCTGGACTGAGATTAACATCTTCTCTTCCAGTGTCCTCTGTTACAATGTATTCATTTCAACATTCTGTCATACAGGTGTATTTATTTTCTGTCCAGCAGGGCCCTCTATTGATACTTTTTTTAACACAAGCAACTTTACAAATACATTTTCAACACAAGCACCTGTACAAATCAGTTTGATATACAAATGACATATAATTCTTTACAAAACTCCAGCTAGCTGTGTTGGCATATGTTAGCCATCCACTGCCTTATTTCTCCTGGCATAGCTGGCAATACCTCACATCATCACACCTGTCATGCCAGTTGGCATTGTTAATGTGACAGCATAGCCTTAGGCATTAGCCATAGAGTAGGCGTTTGCTTTACCACTGGTTCTATTTAGATGAAGGAGTTTGAACAGTGCAGGGTTATTTATGGCATGAAAAGGCTGGAAAGCTAAGCAGGGATCACTCTTCAGGATCCTATACAAGACTGAGTAGGAGTATAGGGGTTTTAGTCTATCAGACTAGCTATGGATACTTAACTAACTTAACTGAATTAATATGTTTTCACAGTTGTAATGTACTTCCTGCTATTTAAACCAGGATGTATGTACTTTATCATCTGATAAAATTAGCACAAACATTTTTTATTATGAAGAAGTGTATAAAGCTGCTCTCTCTACATCTATGAATCAAACAGATAAACAAAGATTTATGATTCTGTTAGTAACATAAAGTGGGTGACTTCTAGATGCAAATAATATAATGTTACAGCTACATGATTTTTCATATACTTTATATACTTAAGAGAATGCTCCCAATTTCTTACAACAAGTATTACATACCAGTGTTAATAACCAAAATACCTAATAACTAATTTGTTGATAAGCATATTAGAAGCTATATTTGTGTTATCTTTAACTCCCCCCCCCATCCTTTGTGATTCAGTTAACAGATAACTGTATTGTGGTATATTGTACCATTCATAGAGCTACAGCAGAACTCCCAGGATGTTTGACATAGATGTTATTGGCATGGCCTGTTATACAGCACATCCTCTAGCTGATAAGATTAGTATCCTTTCTGATTTATGTACAGCACCCATGTTGCCTAAGTAGTGCATGTAACTTGGGATGGCATTGAAACAAACATTTCCTAGTTACTGGTATCTTGCATAACTGATATGATTTGTCCCTTCACGCCTCCTTTTTTAAGTCACCCTACATTTTTTGGGCTAGCTTTCCAAATGAAGTGCTATTTATGGGTGCATCTTTTAATTATCTTGGCATCAATATGATATTGCTGTGCCCTCAACCATGCAGGAAGTCTGTAAAAGAAGCTGTTGATGTCTGGAGTGCTGCAGCAGGCAAGGCACAAGCATACTTTGTCAAGTATTCTTCAACTTGTTCTGGAGTGTTTTCATCCTTTAATACCTAATATTTAACAAAATGATCTAACATGGACCGCAAAATATTTAGCACCTAGTACAGAACAGATCATGAATACTGTATTATTTGGGTTAAATAGTTCAGGGACCTAACTGGAATTATAGTTGTATAAACCTTCTTAGTTTGTCCACTAATTTTGATTTTCTTAACAAGGGATAAACTAGTGTCATATTATTCTTTTGCCCTTGCACAGATGTTTTAGCTGTGACAGCTGGAGCTAGTTTACAATTTCTGCATAAGTCTGCTGTATTACACAGGGCCTTATAAGGTTTATGCACTCTCTTAGGATCTAGTGATTGTGAATCTGTTGTTTTCTAAACCTGTTTAGTGTTAACTTGGAATCAGTGACTGGAGCAGAATGGCTTCAAATTAAGGCTGTTCTCCTCAAATTAAATTGTATCTTTTTACTTCTTATGATACTTCTTTTTCCTCCATTCGTATTTCTTTCTCATTAAGTTTATAGTTGCTGAATAGGTGTTTCCTCTGGAGATGATGCTGTAGATGAGATGAGGTAGCCTGTAGATCATTTGTATTTCTTTGTTGTTCCAGGGTGGAACCTAACAAGTTCATATAACACTCTTCATAGGAGGGTGTATTGTCCCTTTAGCTGCTGCTGCAAGCTTTATGATTAATTTAGGCGACGTTTCTGAATGGTGTGATATATACTGGCAATCAGTGCTTAATGGCCTGATAGTGACTATGGATGGTTGGCTAATCTAAAAGGCTACCTACTGTGACAGTAATTGTTTCAGGAGACCAGGCACACTCTTCTTAGCAAACCTGTGCTGCAGAACACTTTATTGCGTGCTGCCATGCAGATTTTCTTTTTTATGTGTAAGCTTTATTTGTTTAATTTTTTTTTTTTTTTTTTTGAGGAAATAGACAAGATTATATTATGTGAGATAGTTTTAGTCACCCTCCTGGTGGACCTTGGTGACAGTGGAGCTAACTGCAAGAGAACAGGAATACGTAATGAATGTAGTCTTGGTATTGCCCTTTGGGTGCAAAATTACTAACAAGCAGCTACTTCTAGGCCAGTTTTGTATTGGTAACAAATGGATGTGGAGCCTTCAGTGGATTCTGCATATATCTTAATAGTATTCTCCTGCTCTTCATTCCATTATTGAAAAAAAATATGCAACTATAATTATTAATTCATACCTGCAAAATAGCAGTGTCACAGACATTCTGATGCATGTACACAGTTAATGCTGACTAAAGAAACTGCCTACACTAACTATGATAATATCTTTAAACCAAATTAATCCAAAAAAAGAACTGCAGAACTGTAAAAACATCAAAAACAAAAAAACTACAGATGCCCCCAGTGCGTTTATCAAACATCAGAAACATCAAAACCAAAAAACTACAGATGCCCCCTAGCACGTTTGTCAACTTGGTTCCTGTAGACTTCTTCATATTCAGTCTGAAGAAATATACAGTAAACAAGTGGACAAAAGCGCTCATTTTTTTTAGTAAAATTCGTACCTGGACTAGTGGATGCCTGCGATTTTTTATTTTTTTTATTTTTTTATTTATGGTAATATTTTTGTTAATTATGTTAAATATGTTCTTTTAGTTATTTCACAGCATGAAGACTTAAATGTATCCACATTTATTTAATAGCTAGATTGTGTCCCCTACTAGAAATCACTGGTTGAATTTAAGATCGGTCACAGGTCATCTTCTAAAAGGCCACCTGCAAGAACTGCTAATGGAGTTTAAGTAAAACCTTAAGGGAAGAGCAGCTGCCAAACCTGGAACCTACTTTGTTTACAGGCTAGCTATTTTATTAAGGACACAAGCTATTGTTCTCCTACAATGGGTTTATTGCAAAGCGCTGTTTAACTAGGGGGTAGGAAAGTGGCCTAATGGTTAACGTGTTTGCCTTACAAGCACAAGGTACAGGGTTTGAGCCTCCCAAGGGATAATTGGCTAGGCTTAAAAAAATGGCTCACAAGGGCAGTTAGCCTAGTACTACTCTGTGAACCTAAATTAAATTTCATCATGTTTTCCTATTAAGCTGTGCCCCCCACCCATCCCAACCCATAAGTACTTCCTACTATGTCTGAAGTAGCACAGTTATGTTATGGTAACCAATCCTTTATAAATTTTCAACACTGAATAACTGTACTTGTCAAAATGTTTATTACATTTACTTATAGTTTGTACATAAAATAAGGGACTATACTTTATCAGAGCATTTACATTTTAAAGCCTGGCATATTGCCAACTTACTTTGTGGTCACTTGATATTCTCTCCTACCTTCAGCATCATGCTGTTTCTTTCCCCTTATTTCACTCATAGCACAATGTACTACCCACCTCCCAGGAAGCAGTTCCCTACTGACTTCTAGTATATAGATATATTCCTTCTTATTGGTGCACCTGGGTTTTGATCTCTCTCACTGGTTGTTTTGTTGTACTATGCCAGGAAGTGAAAGGAAGTTAAAGACAGTTGAGATGAATCCATGTTATTCATGCAAGACAGTGCTTAGGGAGGTTCCCTATCAGGATTAATTCAAAGTATGTTCATTTAAAGCACTTTTCCCCCCATTTTTCATTTCACTCAGCCATGGCATTGTGTGTTATGAATCAACTCCCCCATGCGGTATGTGGATCAAACAAGAGAGTATGTTGAGTGTTAAGAAACATATTCAAGAATATGTCAAAGATTTTGAAAGTTAAAAGCACTTACATCTATTGCAGAACATGTTTAAAATTTTCATGTGGGCAATGTTGTGGCTTTTAAATATACTATGCTTGGGACACCTTTTTTACCACAGGATAGGGATGCTATTAGAGCACTAAACATTACAGAGACAAAATTCATTTTTACTTTCAAACAATGCATCTCCATGGTTTAAATATGGAGATAACATAGCAGCACTTAAATACAGAATTAAACTTGTTTTATAAGAAAATTATGGATATTTGTTGTAGTAATAATTTTAGCTGTTGTAATGCGATGGGCCAAAACTCTATTAATTATTTTGCATTTATATTGTGTAATATTTAGAGTATGTTCTTTGAGTGGGATATGCTTTGTTTTTAAGAGACTGATTAGAAAATATATATTTATTACAAATAGAAATGCTGTAATGAATGCTTTATTCCCCTAGAAACCTGCTTTGCTGAGGTGTTAGGGATGTGTTTTTGGATTTAATAATAACATTCAACTGTGTGTGTGTGTGTGTGTGTGTGTGTGTGTGTGTGTGTGTGTGTGTGTGTGTGTGTGTGTGTGTGTGTGTGTGTGTGTGTGTGTGTGTGTGTGTCTTAGCTTTACTATTTTTTTTTTATTGTAAGGGCTGTCCTCTGTCAATAGGGCTTATGTTATACCATAACAAAATATACAATGCATACATACTGTGCAAATGCTGTTTGGGTGTAGATGCTTACATATGCTATGTCAGCAGACTATCTTACAGACTAGCCACTTTGTGTAAATATCACATGATACTTTAACAGAACTTATGAGGGCTGCATACTGTGAATATGTGTCTGTATGGAACAGGTACATTCCTAGTACCTGCGCATATATTTTTAAAAATACATATTCTTGTTTTCGTCATGTACAAACATGATTTAGCATGTTTATAGGATTAGACAATAAGGCAGATGCAAACTGGATAATTTCTGTTCATAAATTCATAGATGATGTTGTGGTGTAAGTGCTTCAATTGCATGGCCTCTGGATGACAGGTAGAGGGGATGCAGACCAAGCATTATGAGATCAGATATGGTAGTCTGTTTTGCATGGTATGAATGGAGTGGGTGAGAACAACCACACAATAAGCCAGGTTCACCACTGTATGAGTTGCATGCCCTATAGTGACAAGCAGAAGGCATAGAAGATTGCAATGGAGGTATCCACCACTGGAGGGATGGCCCTCTAGGGTCAACAAGACTGATAGATGTGCATTCCTTGTTCATAGATTCCTAGGATGTTACAGGTTAATGACTACTAGGGCCCTTACAAGCCTAGCCACTCAACGCAAATCCTTTGTGTCCCAAGGATCATGAGCACCTTTATGGTGGGGAGGCACGTTAGTAGGGAGGTAACTAATGATTTGTGTGTGGGGGGTATTAGTTAGGATAACATTTTTCTTACTGACAGCCTCTGCCCATAAGGGACATGGGGGCCACACCAAGGGTAAATTTATTATTTCCCATCCAGTTGTCAAAGTTTTGTTTGAATAGAGTCAGGGACAAACTCTGTTTTACATGGATGGGGAGCCTATTCCATAGTGCAGGGATCCTTTAGGACACTTATCTGTCTCTCTAACATGTTCTATTTATGTCACAATTGAAATTCAGATCCCTGTATCTATTGTTTCACCTGGTGAGAAACCTTTGTGGGCATTCCAACTGTTACAAGTGTCTGGTTAGAAACATGCCAAGGATGCTGTGTATTCAATGACAGATCTGATAAGGGTTCAGTAGAGTGGTACTATAACTTCATTGGACCAGGATGCCATACCCTTACCTATAAGCTGGGTGACATAAAATGATTTTATTATTATCTTAGCTACTTGTTGGTCAAAGGCCAGATTGCTGTCTACATATGTTCCCCGATTCTTTACTACTGGTTTGACTCTTAGGGGCATTTTATCAATGTAGTAATTAACTTGGGTTGACAGTTTCCCAAAGGGCATTATAATGCATTTTTGGCATTGAGTTTTAGGCCATGACTTTGGCACCAGTCATTTGTCTCTGTTAAACCCACTTGCAAGATGTTGGTGTCTTGTGGAAGAATCAATGATAGCTCCCAGTTCAAGGTGATTTGTGAAGCTGGTGAGCCAAAGGCATTGAACGTTAGCTTTGACTACAGAGAAGTAAATGCCAAACAGGTTCAGGCCCACTGGTGACCAGTCTCTTTGTGGAGGTCATCTCACTGATCTTAACTTCTTGGGTCCTATATGTGAGCCAGCCAGCAATCAGCAAGTTTTGTAATGATTTATGCCTAGCTCAAAGAGCTTGTCAACAGTGCCTTAGTGGGGTATTGTACTGAATGCTTTTACCGGGTAAAGATACACAGTGTGCACTGTTTTACTCCCATCCATTGCCTTGGTGACCCTCTCAAAGAAGTCTACCAGGTTAAGTAGATATGACCTTCCCCTAGCAAAGCAAAATTGGGATGGGTCTCTAGGTTGCCAATATCCTTGTTTATCATTTCCATTATAATTCATTTGATGGATTTGCACATTAGGCTTGTTAGACTGATTTACCTGTAGTTTCCTTGGGTCAATTAATGATCTGCCCTTGTGGAGAGGATTGACTGCTGCAGTCCTCTATTAACTTGGAATGCAGCCTATTTCAAGGCTGTTGTTGAACAGTGCTTTAAGTGGTCCTGATAGGCTATGTTTTAGATGGTTCAGGAGGCAACTGGGGATGTTGTCAGGACAAATGGAGGCAGTGCTCTTCTCTTTAGCAAGTGTTGTCAGTACCTTGTCCCTGACGATAGCTGGGGGAAGTATGTTGGAGGGGATTTCACCAGGTAGAGCTGGGAAGGAGTGGGGGTGAAGTCTGAGCTGAATTTATCTGATTGTCCTTAGCCTGCAAAGCTATCCTGACCTCAGTTTTTGGCCTTGTTAGACTTAATTTGACCTCTTAGTTTCTTGTTTAGTTGTATAAGATGGCACTTGTCTTGAAGGGATTTGCTCTTCTTGATTTTGGCCATAATGTTTCTTCTTTTATTATATACCCTGTTAGGTGAGGATTCCACCAATGGAGTTTGTTTTTAGTGTTTGTTTTCGGTTTGTTTCTGGTAGGTACAGCAGCCTATGTGTAGCCATTCACATGTTTGTATAGGGACTCTGAGAATAATTCTGCATTGGTAGTTATGGTCTTGAGTTTGGGAGAAGCCTTGAATTTTGACAAACTATCACTTAATAGGATGTAGTTTGCCTTTGAATATTTCCTGTTACTGGTTTAGCTGTTTTTTTCTGGGTTGATTTTTACTTCAAATTAGACTGCTTTGTGATCCAGCATCACTAATGAGTTTGTGGCACACAGGTTGCAATGCTCTCCCATGTTGGTGATAACAGATCTAGTATGTATGATTCTCTGGTTGGAGTGTGCACCATCTGTTCCAGGGTGTTTGTGTTAATAAAGTTCAGGAAGCATTGTGCATGTGAGTTTGAGGTAGTGTATCACTAGGTGGTGGTGACTGAAACAAGCTTTATCCTGCAGTTGGGATGTGAATGTTGGTGCTGAGCTGACACATTCTACCCTTATCTCAGTGATGATAGACCCGGTCAGTAGTATCCAGCAATGGTTTACACAGACATTTACTACATTAGTGAGTGTACCCCAACAAAGAAAGCACATTGAACAGTTCTTTTCACAGAAACCTCAGGAGTGCAATGAGTTGCCACCACTAGAGATGGTAGGGCTGCATAAGAAGGAAATTGCTACAAGGGCCCTCTCAGTAGCATATTATATGGTATTCACTATGCATTTTTCTGTGTTATGCATTCGCGGGTTGAAGTAGCAAAAAAGCATGTAGAAATGGTTTATGATGGGCAAGATCAGATATCCAGAGATGAGCCAAACCATGGACACATTGATACAGTGTCTATCTCATTCCTGGGTGGGAAGCAAAGTTCAACAGAAGGAATACATATGGCTGAAGATAATGGACCCCTGTAAATGTACTGGATGACTGTGGACCATACCCTGTGTGAAGAAAGGTCCTGTAGATGACAGCTTCAGAAATGTTACATTTTTTTGTCAGAAACACCACCTTTGCAGGTAAACACTTCTTAATCAGAGGTCATACCCTCTATAGGTCAACAACACAGGGTTTCCTGAAGATGTTAAACATCACATATGCCCATGGACTTCTGGGTAGCATTGGGCACTAATCAGCAAATGTGCATGAGTGTGGTCTATGGGTAGTCTTCTGCCACACTGTTGTTAATGGAGATGGAAAGTGTCTTATGTGGCCTCCATGAAGATTCTGTCCAGTTACATGGGGGCATAGAAACAAGATATCATGAAGTTATGGTTATGGTGTGGGTTATGGTGGCACATAATATCAAAATGAGCACCAACTTCTGCTGTAAATTGCTGCTACTACCTGCTCAGATTGGTAATGCAGTTCATAGCTGGGGCAGGGTATGAATATAAAATACAGTGGATATAAAAGGTTTAACACCCCTGTTAAAATGCCAGGTTTTTATGATATAAAATAATGAAACCACAATAAATCATTTCAAAACTTTTCCCACCTTTAATGTGACCTATAACCTTTTCAATTCAATTGAAAAACAAACAAATCTGTTAGGGGAAAACTATAAAAAATAAAAAAACTACAATACGCTGGCTGCATAAGTGTGCACACCCTTAAACTAATACTTTGTTGTGTGTGCTTACCCTTAAACTAATAGTTTGTTGAAGCATCTTTTGATTTAAATACAGCATTCAGTCTTCTTGGGTAGGAGTCTATCAGCATGGCACATCTTGACTTGGCAATATTTGCCCACTCTTCCTTGCAAAAGCACTCCAAATCTGTCAGATTGAAAGGGCATCTCTTGTGCACAGCCCTCTTTAGGTCACCCCCACAGATTTTCTATTGGATTTAGGTCTGGACACTGGCTGGGCCAGTCCAAAACTTTAATTTTCTTATTCATAGGTTGGTACTAGGCTATCGGCCCTAGGGCCTATACAAGCCTAGCCATAACAATTCCCTGCTTATTTCTTCCCACAATATTTACTTCCCTGGACCCTTGTCTAGCAGGGCAACTGACATGATCCTTGGGGTGAATTTCCTATCTCCCATCCAATCATCAAGTTTTTTTTTGAAGAGGGCCAAGGAGGCACTCTGCTTGACATGTATGGGCAGTCTATTCCAGAGTATGGGGAGTCTCTGTGTCAGGAATCTATCCCTCCAGCATGTTTTGTTCATTGTGATGACAAGGTTTAGATCCCTGGAGCATGTGGCTCTGAGGGATTGGAAAACTCAACTAGTGTTAAATACTTTATACCCTTTCCATAGCAGAGGATGGTTTTGATCTATCTACCTCTGGGTTATGGGCCCAGCACACTTCCGCTGCACCACTCTGCTGGTGAAGCCATTCTTTTGTTGATTAGGATGTATGCTTGGGGTCATTGTCACATTGAAAGGTGAAATTCCTCTTCATCTTAAACTTTCTAGCAGATGCCTGAAGGTTTTGGGACAAAAGTGACTGGTATTTGGAAGTGTTCATAATTCCCTCCACCTTGACTAAAGCCCCAGTTCCAGCTGAAGAAAAGCAATCCCAAAGCAAGATTATGCCACCACCTTGCTTCACCGTAGGGGTGGTGTTCTTTTGGTGATGTGAAGTGTTGTTTTTGTGCCAAACGTACCTTTTAGAATTGTGCCAAAAAGTTCAACCTTGGTCTCATCAGACCATAACACACTTTCCCACATGTTTTTGGGAGGCTTGATGTATTGTTTTGCAAATTTTAGCCAGGCATGGATGTTTTTCTGTGTAAGAAAAGGCTTCCATCTTGCAACCCAACACCATAGTCCAGATATATGGAGAATACAGGAGATTGTAGTCACATGTAGTACACAACCAGTACTTGCCAGAAATTCCTGCAGCTCCTTCAGTGTTGCTGTATGTCTCTTGCCAGCCCCCGACCAGTTTTTGTCTCATCTTTTCATCAATTTTGGAGGGACATCCAGTTCTTTGCAATGTCACTGTTGTCCCATATTTTCTCCACTTTTTGATGACTGTCTTCACTGTATTCCATGGTATATCCAATGCTGTGGAAAAGTTTTTGCACCCTTCTCCTGACTGATAGCTTTCAACAATGAGATCCCTTTGATGATTTGTAAGCTCTCTGCGAACCATGGCTTTTGCTGTAGTAGGCAACTGAGTACATGTCAGGAAAATCCTACAAGGACAGCTGAACTTTATTTGGGGTTAATCAGAATCTCTTTAATTGATAGCAGGTGTGTACCCAAGAAGACCGAATGTTGTAATTAAATCAAAAGATGCTTCAACAAAGTATTAGTTTAAGGGTGTGCACACAAAATAAACTATTAGTTTAAGGGTGTGCACACTTATGCAATCAGAGTATTGTACGTTATTTTTTATATTTTTCCCCTAACAGATTTGATTGTTTTTCAATTGAATTGTACAGGTTATAGATCACACTGAAGGTGGGAAATGTTTTGAAATGATTTATTTTGGTCTCATTTGTTTATATCACAAAAACCTGGAATTTTAACAGGGGCATGTAAACTTTTTCTATCCACTGTAGCTGTGTACATTGGCCATTGCAGAGGCATGTCAACAGTGACTTCTGGAGCTGTCAAAGGTTTTGCCACCCAGCACCATGGGTGATGATAACTACTTACCACCAGGACTGACATCCCTCACCAGTAAACATCAGCAAGGTCCAGGTCATGCAGTAGCATGCCATCCCTTCCACAGAAGGTCATGAGCCTTGCAAACTCTCACCAGCAAAGGTATGGCAAACTGAGGTTATGAAGGTGAACACCATCCATGTCATAGGACTTCTTGAGACCTGCCCACTCTTGACAGCAAAGAAAACCTAGGAAATGGGCAAGCAGTGATTTCATATTCATACCAGGTTAGAACATGATTGCTGACACATCTGTCCTTGCATTGATCGCATTGCCAACATCCTGATGGAGTGACATATGTACCACACCCATTTCCTGTTACCAGTCTTGTATTAAAGTGTCCACAGACCCCAGAGTATTTGTGAACAGAGTTTGTGTTGACAGTGATATTACTGTGTACTCTGGTACCCTGCGCAAATGATAATGACTGTAAACTACACTACCTTGCATCCAACAAGATGCTGAGCTAATGTCTGATACACATTCTCTCACCCCCAAAAGGGCCCACAACAATACCGAAAAAGTGTAATGTCCCAGAAATCACAGACGCACAGGTGAAAACAGCCCTTTCACAAGCCAAAAGCACAGTATCAATGGGCCAGATGGTGTCTCAGGCTGCATCTTGCACGAACTACAGAACAAACTAATCCCCCCCACCTAAACACAGTGTTCAACCTCAGCCTCTCCACAGGCTACGTGCCCATAGAATGGCACACAGCAATGGTTATTCTGCTCCACAAAGGAGGGGCCACAACTGACCCTGCTAACTATCGTCCCATAAGCCTAATTAGCCTGGTCTGCAAAGCTATGGAGCGCATCATCATGGAACTCATTAACAAAGACATTGGGAACCTCCAAAAACTTGACCTGAGCCAGTTCAGCTTTGTTAAGGGCAGATCATGCCTACTAAACCTGGTTGACTTCTTCAAGACAGTCACTAAGGCCATAGATGAGGGGAAGGTAGTTCACACAGCCTTCCTTGACCTTGCCAAGGCTTTTGACACCATTCCCCACTCTGGAATTATAGAAAAACTCACCAGCCTAAACATAAACCCCTACGTCACGAGATGGGTTGCCAACTGGCTTACAGACAGAACTCACACGGTAAGAATAGCGGGCTCCAGGCTGGACTCTAAACCAGTCACAAGTGGTGTCCCACAAGGCTCGGTCCTGGGACCCCCTACTGTTCGGCATATACTTCTCAGAAGTACAGGCAAACACAGGAGGACTATGGCTAACCAAGTTCGCCGATGACTGCAAACTGGGAGCCATAATTGACTCTCCAGCTGACATGGACATTCTCCAAAAGGGCCTTACTGAAACAGACACCTGGTGTCAAAGTCATGGTCTCAAGCTAAATGCCAAAAAATGCATAGTCATCCCATTTGGGAAAACAAAACACTCATGAATTACCACATAGGTGGCAGCCCCCTTAATACAGAAGAGGTAATAAGAGATCTGGGGACCCAGGTAGATAGTAATCTCTCCTTTTACAATCATATTGCCAAAGTATTTAGGAAATCCTTTTATGTAGCCCATCATAAAGAGGTTATAGTGCCCCTCTACTCATCACTCATCAGACCCATCATACAGTACAATGCCCCATTTGGGATGTACCTCACAAGACACTTCCAACAGTCAACTGCGCAAATGACAATGACTGTAAACTACACTACCTTGAAACCAACAAGATGCTGAGCTAATGTCTGATACACATTCTCTCACCCCCAAAAGGGCCCACAACAATACCGAAAAAGTGTAATGTCCCAGAAATCACAGACGCACAGGTGAAAACAGCCCTTTCACAAGCCAAAAGCACAGCATCAATGGGCCAGATGGTGTCTCAGGCTGCGTCTTGCACGAACTACAGAACAAACTAACCCCCCCCCACCTAAACACACTGTTCAACCTCAGCCTCTCCACCTAGGCTACGTGCCCATAGAATGGCGCACAGCAATGGTTATTCTGCTCCACAAAGGAGGGGCCACAACTGACCCTGGTAACTATCGTCCCATAAGTCTAATTAGCCTGGTCTGCAAAGCTATGGAGGGCATCATCATGGAACTCATTAACAAAGACATTGGGAACCTCCAAACACTTGACCTGACCCAGTTCAGCTTTGTTAAGGGCAGATCATGCCTACTAAACCTGTTTTACTTCTTCAAGATAGTCACTAAGGCCATAGATGAGGGGAAGGTAGTTCACACAGCCTTCCTTGACCTTGCCAAGGCTTTTGACACCATTCCCCACTCTAGAATTATAGAAAAACTCACCAGCCTAAACATAAACCCCTATGTCACGAGATGGGTTGCCAACTGGCTTACAGACAGAACTCACACGGTAAGAATAGCAGGCTCCAGGTTGGACTCTAAACCAGTCACAAGTGGTGTCCCACAAGGCTCGGTCCTGGGACCCCCTACTGTTTGGCATATACTTCTCAGAAGTACAGGCAAACACAGGAGGACTATGGCTAACCAAGTTCGCCGATGACTGCAAACTGGGAGCCATAATTGACTCTCCAGCTGACATGGACATTCTCCAAAAGGGCCTTACTGAAACAGACACCTGGTGTCAAAGTCATGGTCTCAAGCTAAATGCCAAAAAATGCATAGTCATCCCATTTGGAAAAACAAAACACCCATGAATTACCACATAGGTGGCAGCCCCCTTAATACAGAAGAGGTAATAAGAGATCTGGGGACCCAGGTAGATAGTAATCTCCCCTTTTACAATCATATTACCAAAGTATTTAGGAAATCCTTTTATGTAGCCCATCATAAAGAGGTTATAGTGCCCCTCTACTCGTCACTCATCAGACCCATCATACAGTACAATGCCCCATTTGGGATGTACCTCACAAGACACGTCCAACAGCCTGAAAGACCACAAAAGTACCTCACCAAGAGGATTACTGGCCTCAAACATCCGTCCTATGCAGCCTGACTGGAAAAACTCCAGCTGTACTCAGTTGCATATCGCTTACTCAGAGGTGATCTCTGCCTAACTTACAAAGCCATGCCCAACTTAGAATTGATGGACATGCTCCACCTAAAGAAATCCAAGTCACTGCAAGCCACTCGTTCTAGTGAGCTAAACCTCACCACAACAATAAATAGAACATGCTGGAGGGATAGATTCCTGTCACAGAGACTCCCCATGCTTTGGAACAAAATTCCTAACTACATTAGGCAGAGCCTCTCATTAACACTCTTCAAGAGAAACCTTGACGTGTGGATGGGTAGCAGAAAATACACCCCTGGGATCACTTCATTGGCTCTTCTTGACAGAGGCTCAGTTAATTAATTAATGGGGCGGCGAAAGCTGACACACTCTGGCTAGGGAAAATACACTAAATGTAGTAAAACCACTGGAAACACCACGCTGGACACAAATAAGATTTCAACTTTGTGTCCAGCTTGGTGTTTCCAGTGGTTTTACTACACTCTGGCTAGGCTTATAAATGCCCTCGGGCAGATAGTCTAGTACCTACCTATGAACCTATGAACATTGAAACTAGACCATGTACTAACCAGCAAAGCCTGATGGGAATACTGCAGGTACCATGTTTACTGTTTTGCTACTTACATATCATGGCTCAGAGTTGTTAACCAGATTTTGCTGTCTTGCCACCAGTGCTGTGTGCTGCACCCATCAATGCCTAGGGACTGTGGCTTACTGCACCTCATCATGCTTTTGGTGACCATCATAAGCATCACCTGCTATTGCTACTGTTGGTGGTTGATGTAATACAGCCACAGTCAAGATGTTGATCCTGCCTCTATATATATTAGGGTGTGGCAAATACTGCAGACATCTTGCTGGCTATATCAGGCAATTAATGTAAGGAATCCTCCTATGCATCCTGACATGGAAACCATGCCTTCAGTAGCCAAAACATACACTCTGTGAAGTCCCATGTCTGAGCACGCTTTGTACACTGGTGAAAATAAGCTCCTAGCAGATATAACTGAATTAATGTGCAAATTCAAAACAACTTAATCACAAACATGATTTTGGCCTTTCCACTTAGTGAAAGTTTTATAGTAGACCCATATACTAAAATGAAACAATGAATAAAACAGCATTATTAATTTTTGTTTCTGGGATTATCATTCACTTGTTATACAAATAAGCTCATTAGAAAAATTACACTTTCTTGTAGTTTTGATTATAACTGATACTTTGTTGGCATTATGAAAGCCTTCCACAACTTTATCTTCTTTTATAGGAATTGTTCTCGTTTCCCCTAGCTATTTACACAACTAACTGAAGTTGGACCTCACAACATCCCTGGCTGGTCTATTATTTCCCAAATAATGTCCATGTTGTTAGACATTATTGCTTACTTATTTAGAAAGGACATTTGCCCACAAGCTCCTTGATTTGTTGTCTCAAGAATCAAGAAAATGTCCAAAAATATTCAAGGGCAGAAGCCCTAAAATGGAACAGTTTTCAAATCTTATCATTTAGTTAAAATGTTACCATTTCATCTATAATATAGTTTGCTTTAACATACATTTTCTGAACAATAAGCATAGGTCTCAGACTTCCATTTTCAAGATGTAAAATGCTTCCTCTCAAGATGTGGATAAAACGGACAAGATGTGGAGCACTTACTAACAGCTTGTGAACGCTTTCATCTTGGAAGCTCTCACCTTAGTTAAAACGGGTTTCTTTATAGATATAAAAAGTTTTTTTGATGAATGAATAAGATTTCATGTTATTTACAACTAATATCTGTTAAATTATTGAAAATGTGTGACAGACCATTTTTAATGTGAAGCAGCTGAGAATATGATATTTTAAGACTCAGAATGAAGTATGTTCATTATAAAGTGGCACACCTGAGAAGTACAACAGTAAGGTTTTTAACTATAATACCTGGCACTTTTTTGCTTAATGATACATAAACAGACAGATAAAAAAAAAAATGAGCCAGAATTAGGGATGTCCCTGAAAGGTATGCTTTCTCCTAGTTAATAAGGTTAAAAAGGACAATTTACTCTAAATACAGCAAAAAGAGAATATAATTATGGTTTTGCATCTGTACCTGTACAGTTCTGCCTTTGCATATATATATATTTGTGTGCATGTGTGTGTGTTTATATATATATATATATATATATATATATATATATATATATATATATATATATAAATATATATATATATATATATATATATACACATATATATATATATATATATATATATACACATACATATATATATATATATATATACATATACATATATATATATATATTTATATATATATATATATATATATATATATATATATACATACACACACACATACATAGATATGTATACATCTACATATATGAATATTTATATATATTGCTTTGCGTATATATAGAAAGAAAGATATAGATACATTTATCTTTCTCTATATATTTTTAAAAATATAATATATACATTTATATATATATATATATATATATATATATATATATATATTAAGTACATATCTCTCAACTGTTCAGTTTTTTGCAAAATGTCCATATTTTTGCCTCATATTCATATGTTCGGTCTGTTCCTAATAAAATTTGTGGTTTTCTGGCAAATCACTGGGATGATCTTAGGAATGAAATCACCAAATAATGGCATACATTTGAGTTTCAGACTTCAAACCCTTCAGAAAATGTATGTTGTTAACACAAACCCTATTCCTCTGGCAACTTTTTAAGAGCAATATTTGAAATCTGCCCGTATTTTGTCCCCCCCCCCCCCCCCATTTTGTCATGCTTTTTCAGATTTCTTGCACTAAGAGGTTGAGATGTATGATTAAGGAGCTGTTAACGAGCTGTTTCCTGCGGTCCAGTGGCACAACGTTTAGTTCCTCAGCCTCCATTGCCAAACTGTGACTCTGGATACTGCTCCCGGGCGGAGTCTGAAAATGTTCTCTGATGATCAGTGTTCCAGCCCGGACAACAAATGAAAATAAATAAATTATACAAACATATACGTGTGTGTATATAGCACATGTATCAATATGTATATTCGTTTGTGTCTACATATATAAAAAAAAGTTATGCCATCACTAAATTCGCAATTTTTTAAAATATAGTTTTTTTAATAATTGCGAATTTAGTGATGGCATAACTTTTACAGGCACATAAAACGTTCTCTTACTATACCGAGACTTCTGCGTAAATTACAGTTTTATATAAAGAATACTCCAGCTTAGCTATCATTATTGTAACTTTTGCGTGTAGAACTACATTACTTCTGCTTGCGATATGTTTTTGCAAACATAGTGTCACTTTGTATTTAATAAACGGACAGAGGGTCACGTCTGTTCAGGTTCTGCATATAAAAGCAGTTTCATCCCTCAGCGATAAATTAGTAACACTGTAGCTTTTTCTCCTGCTTCACCTAAACAACTGTAATGCGTCACCGTATGTCACGTGGGTGTTGCATCCCAGAGTTCCCAACGAGGGAGGGAGCCGAAGTAAGGAAAGTTTGTGTGTGTGTATCCTGTGGTTTAAAAAACTGTGGAACGAGGAACGTAATCGAGTCAAACTACAGACTGAAAGTCCGTGAAAGGTGTTCACTGGTGTCACGAAATATCAGCCGTGCTTCTGGCATTTTCGTTTACTTTGAAGAGGTTGTTTCTCCCCGAGGAAGGTTTGTATTGGAAGACCAACGGGCTATTAAAATGTTAAAATGGCTGGTGACTCAAGGACTTCCCCCGGTGGCAAACTGAGCCACGGCTGTTTTAAGAAGGGTATACTGTTAATGTTTATTCCTTGCGAACTCTAGGAATGCTATCCCGAAAGAAGAGTAAACACGAAGCCTCCAAGTCTCCGCCATTCGTACATGGAAAATATGTCAAAAAAGAGACTAATCCACTTCTGAGTAAGTAGTTGTACTTTATGATTATGTTAGTGATACGAAACTGACAGTTTATTTACTTGGAGATTATAAAGTATTCTCGGTTTGGAGTACTTTCATGGCCAGGTCTGGCCTCACCTCTGAAACAGCTGCATTAAAAGCTGAGGGTAATGTTAGGTGGATCATTGGTGGATGTATTCTCTATGGGCTTTGTGTTTCTATAACTTATTATCAGTAGTAATAAACATTCGTAGGTCGGGATGCGCAACAGGCTACTCCATGTAAACCGCAGTGAGTGGAAAGATCTGCCCAAGTCCTGTAATCAGACGTAATGCTGTATATTAGAAAAATATAAATTGACAGCAATTAGTGTGTAGTGTAAAGCACCTGGTGTACTGTTGAGACTTTGTGCCTCTTCACATACTCTCAGATGCATGACAAGACTGGAAGATACAGATGCTCATGATCTGTCACTGTTCTCGGCGAACTGGTGTTCAGTGCCTCATCGCCTCGCCAATAATAGAATTGTGGCATAAAGTAAATTAAAACTGATCTGCTGTAGATGGGTGTGCGGGTATTTAAGTACTGTACGTCTTTTAAATTATTCTGTTGTGAATTTGCTTCAGAAGGTGGCACTATTAACAGAGGGGGAATCTAAGCGCTCTCACTGTACTTTTATTTCCTTTATATATACCAGACGCTGCGTATCTGCTGAAGTATTGCATAAGCGTCTAATAAAAATTACAGTAAAGTTGGTGATATGCTCCATCATCAGGGACACTGATTTCCGGATCACAAAAACTTCCATTTTCCATCATCAGGGACACTGATTTACGGATCACAAAAACTTCCATTTTCATGAGATTAAATTATAACACTGATTTTAAATGTAATTTCCAGTCATTACAGTTTGTAATCTTTGCATAATGAGTAAAAATGAAAGTCGAGTTTATATACATAACACTAAGACTCAGTGCTGTTAAGCAGTTAAATGTGAGACGTACAGGTTGTGGTGATTGAATGTTCTCACTTAAAATGCAAAATTCTGTGAAAATCCCATTTTTTTCCGATACTCATTTAGTTTTAGGACATGCCTTTAATTTTTATAAATAAATAAAATCGGGCTTCCTTTTTATTGTGTAATTGAAAGGCACATGAAGTAAAATGTTAGTTTTTTTTTTTAACATTCTCTATTGATTTTAAGAAAAAAAACACAGTTAATCACTAAATGTTATATCGATGTTTTATTGTTATGTAATTTTAGTACAAGTGGGTATTGTTAGTACTGTCTTACAGGTGTACTTTGAGGGTGTTTGACATTCAAATGTGAATAGCCCATGTTGTCCACAGCAAGTAGCTCACTTTAGTGCAGTTTTATAAAGCAGCACACAGCCAAGCAGTGCATATTAAGTGTATATCTCTGTGGCATCACTAGCTTTTTTGGGGGGTGGGGGGTGGAGTAAGTGTGTCTTTGGTAGTTTTTTTACTCAAGTCTCTTTCTAGACAGGGAAAAAACATTCTTTCTTTAAAGGATGTTTTTTTCATTCTGTTTTAAATGGTGTTCTGTCCTGTTTGTCTTCTGTTGCCTATTTGTTGACTTGATGAGCCCAACGGGCAAACTGATAATTTTTGGAGATGACCTTGGGGCACTGCCTAAGTAACTTGCTCAAATTTGCACACAGTAGTCAAATAAAGGTGGAAGGAATCCTACCATGTAGCATGGATTTAGAAAGCATCTCAGAGCTTAGTCCTGCAGCATGAAAAATAAGCATGTCTATAGGAAAGACTGTGTGTGTGTGTGTGTGTGTGTGTGTGTGTGTGTGTGTGTGTGTGTGTGCGTATGTATGCAGTATTTGTTTCTGTTAAATTGAACTGAATGTGACTTTTGTATTGTCGTTACCATCTATATCGTCTTTTGAGGTTGAGAATGAGGAGTGATATTAATATTGATCTGTTTACCAGCAGGATGGATTATTTTGCTATTACATTTATTCTTAACTGTTATCCGATGCCCAATTAATACTCAACCCAAACAAAACTAAACTACTCATCTTCCAACCCACCAAACATACTCAAAACAACTCTCACTTTAACATCACAGCAAAAGACAACACCACTATATACCCAACTGAACACACCAAATTGCTAGGAGTGGAAATAGACAATAAACTAAAATTTGACATTCACATATCCATGACCATAAAAAAAGTCCACAAAAAAATAGGAGCATTATACAGAAATAAACAATTTCTCACCAAAGCAGCAAAGATTTCAATAGCAAATTCCCACCTTATCTCCACCCTACTTTATGCCTCTCCAGTATATACCAACCTAAGGCAAGGTGATCTAAACAAGCTAGAGACCTGCTACAACAAAATCGCCAGATTCGCCACAGGGGCATCCTACCCGTAGTCACCACTGTCTCTCACTTGCCTAACTGGGCTGGCTTGAACTCCCTCACCTCCTTCAGTGGTATCAACTCTTACTCGCCCACAAACTAGTAAACCATCCACTAAATGTCCCATCCCTCCAGAATCTACTCCAACCCTATCGCACCACCAGACCACTAAGATCCAGCAACAAAAATCGCTTGCAGATCACTAAAGCCAATAACTCTGCTGGTGAAGCACTATTCTCTTGCGCCATAGCCAAATTATGGAACTTACTCCCACCCACAATTACCTGCGTACCATCGTGCACCAACTTCAAAACTTTATTAAAAGCGCACCTAAAAACATGCTGGCTATGCCCTTGCAACTCCCACTCTAATATCATCCACCCCATCCAACTACTACCTTTCTTTCACCTCCACTAACTACCTTGATGATAGCAAGCTTAGATGCTCATAAGCCCTAGTACTTTTTATACAGCAGGAACTTCTCATTGTTACATTTGTTAATGCCTGTTATGTACTTCACAGATAAAGATTCTAGTTGTCTACTGATGTACTATGTTCTTCATCTGTGAATATGTTGTAAGTAATTTCTATGTTAAATTGTTAATCGCTATATAATCCAATGTAACTACTGTCTGTTTATTTTACTGTGGAGCTTTTCTCCCCGGGCCTCCGCTGAAAATGGACCCACGTCCAGTCGGACACTCCCGGTCAACAAATTTAAATAAATAAATAAAATAAATTAACAGTGACTGTAGTGTATTATTTTTAAATGCATATTGAATTTTTTAATTTTTTTTTTTTTATTTATATTGGAATGGCGCTTCCAGTCTTTCTGCAATGTTCTGTGACATGCCTGGGTGACTGTTACCAATATTTACCACGTGAACAGGGTTTTACAAGTTAGGTTTAGAGGATACAACTTTTTGACAGACTCCGTTAGTACTGCTCACTCTTTAAAAACTGGAGTGAAAAATGTGCAAGTAAGGTAATTGGGATGCTTGTGTAGTTTTTATACTGGGTGTTCAGTGCTACAGAACAAAGGGCAGTTATTTAAGATTGGGCAACAGAGTTGATGCTTTGTGTACAAATCTGAAACTTCTTGCAACATTCCCATCAGAATTCTTGGTAGGGTGTGATGAGGTGTTTGTACCTAGGGGTTTTATTTTAAATTGGTGTCATCTGTGGTTATCAACCCTCTTGTTCGCAGTGTTATGTGAGTTTGGGGTGTTAACATCAACATTAGTCACTGTGGCCAAGTCATGTAGATAAAGCCACTGTTTAAACTGTGGGTGGTTAGTGTCCTCAGTGGTGTAGTTCAGATTTAAGTTATAGAACACTTAGTTGTGTCACAACTACAGCCTTTGTGTTGGACACTTTTTATAGTACTTTTTATTATGTGAATGTTTAGTCTGATATTATAGGAAGCTAATTGTTATGTTTCAGCAGTACCTAAGTTGTATTTTATTCAGTGTTCTATAGATAATGTTGCTCTATCACTCAAGTGGTTGATTAGTACAATATTATAAGTTGTTCATAAATTTTACTTTAGGATAAAGCAAGAGTAGTTCCGGAATAGCTATTTTTTTTAGCTGCAACTACTACTACTATTTCTCATAGTACTTGACATGTCTTTTCGTCTTTCATTTTTCTTTGAATCATCTTTATTTAGAAATGTCTTGAGTCTAGTACAGGAAATCTTCCAGTTTTAAGAAGGTTTTTGAGGTAGTCTGTAATCTTTTTCGAGCAGTACTCTGATTCTGTTAATTGCACGGTTCTAGTTTTGTGATTTCTTTTCCAGTGATGGTGACCATTTTTATTGCTTTATGTGGAATAGTGTGTAGGTGGGAGGTAAGATATATCCAGAAGGACAGTTAAGATATTTTTTCTGTCTCACAGACAAGAATGACCAAGTCTAGCAACTTAAAAAACATCTCCATATAAAGTAATATAGTGGTAGTTGTCTCATGAGTTAGTGTGGATTTAGGGTACTGTGACTGGTGCAAAGTGGTACTCTGGGGAGAAGCCTTGGTTGGAAGGAAAAATATTGACGGCAACCACCATACTGTATTTCAATCTTTTTATTTTTACATTGTGCGTCCAGCTGACTGCTAGAAATGATCAAAGTTGCTTTTCACCCGATTTGAGTGTCTTGAGTTTTCACAATGCTTCTGTAATTGACAAGTAGTACACAACAGGAGAGTACTTTTATGTTAAGGCATTAACATCTGTTTTGTAGTTGAGCCAGAATGATGCAAGGGCATCGATACTGCTATACAGAATGTCAGTTGATAAAATCTGCCTTTTTTCCCCTTGGGGTTAAACACTTCACTTAGCTGATGAAGGCAGTAGTAGTGTCTTGTTTTGTGCTTCCTATTGCTGCTGTTTGTTGGCCACCACTGCTGTCAAGCCTGTTATAGTTTTCAAATTGTATTGTACTTCGTACTTCTGAATTTTTTTTTTCTTCTATTGCTTTTGTAGTGCACGGAAGCAGGTAAAGCTCCATGTGCTACATAGGATGAGTTGAGTTAACTACTTTGACATTTGTTTTGAAAGTACAGTTATGTAAAATCTTACCATAATGGTAAGATGTCATTGCCTTCACTGCTGCAATATTCCTTACTAATGGGATTCCCTGCTGTAAAGCCTTCCAACCGACCAGTTTACAAAAGTTTACCATTGCTTTAAGGTGTGTTGAACATCGTCTGCTTACTCCTTGTGTAAGGTAGGGCATAAAGGTGACGTTCAGACGTACCATCCTCGGAACACATTGCCTCTGTAGGAATAGCAGTCCAAGAAAACCAAGGGGAATCTGCACAGGAAGGAAGGGAAAAAGCTCAGGGGGATAGAGTGAATTTTGCAGAGGTGAGGGAAAGGACATCTACCATTATTGTAAAATTTTACACAACTGTACTATATCCTTACATTCACAGCTTCAGTAATAGGAGAGTGCAAAAACTCAAGAAGAAACCTGGGAGGAAGAAGCAGCAGAGCCCTCAAAGAAGTCATGAAGAATGGCAGCAGCAAAATCAGCTCTAGCTCTGGAGATACCATCCAACTGGGAATGTTTTTTTAAAGGTATGCATGGAAGTCCAGGTAGCAGCTTCAAGAATAGAATTGGTGTCTAAGCCTTTGAAAAAAGCACCAGAAGAAGCCACAGCTGTAGTGAAATGAGCCTTTTATAGAAGGAAGGCTCTCGCCATGAAAAATGTAACAAAAGGAAATAACCTTTGAAATCCAAGTGGAAATAGTTTGGTTGGAAACAGCCAAACCTAAAGCACTAGGATGAAAGGAAACGACCAAACCTAAAGAACTAGGATGAAAGGAAAAAAATAACTGGTCAGACTTCCTGATAGCTCAGATTTTATTTGGATAAAACTAAAGCTGTCTATGCACATCTAAGGTATGTGAACCCACAGATATTGCCAACATTCTGGCTGACAGGTTCAGTGCAAATTTCTCCCCTCCCTCACCCCCAAAAGAAGAAATACTTATCCCAGCTGAATGTAATCTCTCTCTCATCTCAGATGTCCAGGTGAGAGCCGCCCTCAGCAAAGCTAAAAACACAACATCAATGGGATCTGACGGTATCCCGGGTTGCGTGCTACGTGAACTCCAAGAGGAGCTAAACCCGCACATAAAAATGCTATTTAACCTTAGCCTTACTACAGGATATGTACCTGAACACTGGCGTACAGCAACAGTGGTCCCACTCCACAAAGGGGGTACCTCTACAGACCCTGGGAACTACCACCCCATAAGCTTAACCAGCATGGTCTGCAAAGCTATGGAAAGATTCATTATGGAACTCACGTTGGGGACCTACAGACACTTGATCCCACCCAGTTTGGCTTTGTAAAGGGCAGATCCTGCCTTTTGAACCTGGTTGACTTTTTCGAAACAGTCACTAGAGCCATTGATGAGGGCAAAGCAGTCCATACAGCCTACCTGGACTTGGCTAAGGCCTTCGACACAATACCCCACTCAGGCATCATAGATAAGCTCAACAGCTTAAAAGTAAACCCTTATGTCACTAGATGGGTTGCAAACTGGCTAAAGGACAGAACCCATAAAGTTAAAATCACTGGAGCAATGTCAGACTCAAAAGCCAGTCACAAGTGGTGTCCCACAGGGATCTGTCCTGGGACCCCTCTTGTTCGGCATTTATTTCTCAGATGTTAAAGGATGTTAAAGCAAACATGGGAGTGTTGTGGCTGACAAAGTTCGCAGATGACTGCAAACTAGGCGCCATAGTCGATACACCAGCGGACACTTACATCCTACAAAAAGGCCTTACAGAAATGGACAACTGGTGCCGGAGTCACAGCCTTAAACTAAATGCCAAAAAATGTATAGTCATCCCCTTTGGGAAAAACAAAGTACCCACAAATTATCACATAGACAGCAACCCACTGAGTACAGAAAAAGTAATCCGAGACCTAGGGACCCAAGTCGACAGCAACCTCTCATTTGACACCCACGTTGCCAAAGTTGTTAGAAAGACATTCTACCTTGCACACCTTATCATGAAGGGATTCACGTCCAGATCCAAGGATGTCATTGTACCCCTATACTCCTCCCTCATCAGACCCATGATTGAGTACAATGCCCCATTTGGTATGTACCTCACCCAGCATTTGCAACAGCGGGAGAGACCACAAAAGTACCTCACCAAGAGGATCAAGGGTCTCCAACATATGTCTTATTCTGCCAGACTAAGAAACTCCAGCTCTGTTCAATAGCATACCGCCTGCTCAGAGGTGATCTGTGCCTGACGTACAAGGCCATGTCCAATCAGGAACTGATGGACATGCTCCACCTCAAAAAATCCAAATCCATCAGAACCACGAGAGCTAAAGACTTGAACCTCGGCACAAGTATGAATAGGACATGCTGGAGGGATAGATTCATAACCCAGAGGCTTCCCATGCTCTGGAACAAAATCCCAGTTCATGTTAGGCAGAGCCCCTCACTAACTCTCTTCAAGAGAAATCTTGATGAGTGGATGGGAGATCGTAAGTTTACCCCAGGGGTCACATCTGTGTCACTACTAGACAGGGGCACAGTAAACTAATTCTATTATATAATTACTTGCACATTCACTACAAAATCAGATATTTTGTGCCAACTGTAACATGATAGTGACCTTCACTGTGTCACTACTAGACAGAGGCACAGTATTCTAAATCTATTCTGTGCATTTTGGTACCATTTCATGGGGTGGCAAAAGCCACATCACTATGGCTAGGCTTACAAATGCCCCAGGGCAGATAGCCTAGTACTAAACTATGAAACTATGTAGCACCCGGTCACTTGTCAGGTTGCAGAGTGGGGAAAAAAAGTAGGCAGATTAATAAACTAAGTAACAACTCATTAAACACCCTGTCCTCATGAAATATAGGGCTTGCAACTCGGACACCCATCTGGAAGAAGTAAGAGCCAACAAAAGAACTGTCTTCCAAAAACCATGTTGCAAGGAAGCTGAAACAGCAGGCTAAAAAGGAGCCTGAGTCAGTTATCCCAGAACAAAACTAAGATCACAGGGAGGAGGAACAGGCTTCCTGGGAGGTCTATTATCAAGGACTCCTTTTAAGAAACTGCTTGGCCTCAGCTAACGGAGGAGTTAAAGGCAGACGAGCAGAAAGAGCTGTTAAGTGGGCCTTAATAGAAGAATAGGCCAAACCAGCATTGAGCAACTCGCACAAATAAGAAGAAAGAACCAAAGGAACATCCCATAAAGTGGGTCCAGGTCATGAGAAAGACACAAAATAGAAAACCTCTTCCATTTAGACAAGTAGGATTTCCTGGCCTCCTGCAGGATCTAAGGATTGCCAAGAAATGCATGGACTGTCTTCATTTGTGCACTCTCAACCCAAATTTGTCTTAAACAGGTTCCCCTGGCAACAGAGAACTTGGATATAGCTGTTTTTGAGTGGGGACACTATTTGAAAGGGGTAGTTTAAAGTATCTAGTTAGCCAAATTGGCTAATCTGAAGTTCAGTATACTAGAGATGAGGGCCAGCCTTTCCACCTCACAGGTTATTTAGTACTCCATACCTGAAAATGCTGTTGTCATCCCCTGTAACGCTATATGACAGTAGTTTGGTATGTAAAAGATGAGATGGAGGTTCCCCGTCCTGCCATCTTTGGAGGGCTTGAGATTTTGAGGAAGGGTCTCCCGTCGTCTTGTTACTAGCAGTATTTTGAGTTAGATGAGTTATGTCATGGACAGACTCTGCTGTTGCTGTCTTCTGATGCCACATAAATGGTTTCTTAATCTGTCGATCCCTTGTACCCTTTTCTGCTACTGAGGAAACATTGCTGTAACCTCTTTGCATCCATGACCAACTACAAATGCAGCAATTTTTTTTCTCTATTGCATCTATGGGAGGATACTCCAGGTATACAGTCATTGGAATGACTTTACATCTTTTTCCCCCATTTCCCATTATGCTAAAATTCCTTGAAGAGCAAAATCAAAGTAATTCTAATAGCCCCCTTCTGGCCCTGCAAGTTTGATTTTTGTTTCTGCTTTGGCCTGCTCTCTAGAACATGTCTCCACTCTTGAAACCCTCCATGAGCCTTCTTTATCTTTCTGACCAACCTCGCCTGGGCTTTCACTTTTTGAAGTTAACCACATGCTTTCTCAAGTTTCACCAATGGTAAGGGTCCCTTCTGATCTGTCCATGATGGGCCAGATCCTGACTTCTGGTCAGAGACCTGGCACTGAGAAATCTTGTATCGGGGCTTGCTTTAAGACTGGACCCATTCTCTGCCCCCATCCCTGGCATTCTGGAGTAGTTTTTCTCCGATTTTTGACTTTTGATTTTAAGTTTCTCTTTAGTCAGAGTTAATGATTTCTCTACGCTCTTCAGGTAAACTACTTGCTAGCATAAGTAAGTCCAATAATGAACTTTAGTGTATCTCTTATCAAACAATCACATGACTGTTATATTATTCACCTTCTTAGTATTTTTATTTTGAGTATGCCTTCTTTTGATTGTGTATACCTTTTAATTTTTTGTTACTTTTGTTGTTATACAATTGCATATTACAGTTTGTGCTATGTTGGAGCTTTTCTCCCCGGGCCTTTGTGACAATCCACCATGTATCATTTTTCCAAAACTAGTGTGATTTCGGTTGGGCTTCCAGTTTTCTTTCCAAATTATTCATAGTGGCGTAAGTACTTACTGCATTGTATGAATATAGGCAACTCACAGATTTCATTTGGGTAGAACCAGAACTGTAAGGAAGGATTCCTGGCATTTCATGCCACCCCCCCCCCCCCAAACAAAGGGGGACCAGAAATATCCAGTATGTATTCTTTGGTTTCCGAAAGCGTTAGATTTTTCTATTCAAAAACTGTAGTGAGTCCTTACCTCAGGCTTCCAACACTAATAATGTAGACATGACAAAAAAGCTTATTCCTGTAAAGTGAGGTAGCATTACTTCAGTGCTCCCTTAGTTTAGCTTTTTACAGAATGAATCCAAATCCTGTTTCAAAGAAAAGGGCTATGAAATCCTCAACTGCTCATGCTGTAGTTGTGCACACATTCTTTGTGTGTGCACATTCACTACAAAATCAGATATTTTGTGCCAACTGTAACATGAACGTGGCTAAATTTGCATATTCAGCTGTTTCTCTGTACCTTTTTAACTGATGCAACGTTCAGACTTTGCATCTGTGTCTAATTACTCTGTTTGCTATGCATTAATACTCTGTACCAACTTTGTCTGTTGTTCCTGGCCCATGGCTGAAAGGGTCTGTTGACCAGCCCACTTGCCTGGTAGTCAACATGGAAATAAACCTAGAAGAGCTGTCAGTGAAGTAGATACAGTAATGATTATCATGAAACATTTGATTTTAAAGTCTGGATATTTGACATGAATAGGCCTGGTAGCTATGACTGACAAAAATTATGGGTGTGTCACCCCCACCATCCATACAGGGAAGTTATGCCCCTCGTACTCTGTGTTTAATTGGTTTTGAGAGTTTCAAAACCTGGGTATGTTAAAATATCCTTTTGTTGTTTGCCAGATCAGTCAGTTATTTCGAATGTCTGGACTTTGGTCATGCTGAGTATCCTTGTACTCCGTTTCCACAGTGAAGTTTGGAGACATTAGAATGGTGACACATGCAGACTGCAACTTTTTATGTGAAAAAAATTGTTTTCAGTGCTAGAGAAAGTTCAGATATGACTGATTAGGTGTCTCGGTCTTTCCTGGAGCTTCGTGTTCTCCCAGGGAACTAAATTATCCCATGATTAAGCCATTCATGTTTAGTCTGCCCAAGCTTTATGCAGCTCCTTT
Source organism: Protopterus annectens (assembly GCF_019279795.1). Lineage (NCBI taxonomy): Eukaryota > Metazoa > Chordata > Ceratodontiformes > Protopteridae > Protopterus > Protopterus annectens. Next base: position 628,516,224 of record NC_056737.1, on the reverse strand, counting down.
AGTTTGTCCTGTGTCTCTTCTTTCTGTACATTTGTACCAGTTTAACTGTGCTTGTTAGTCTAGTTGCCTCTTACACCAAAGAATGTAGGCTGTGTACCAAGCAAGCATCCGTATTCTGTGAACTTCAGTGCCCTTAACCTTCTACAGTTTTTGGCACCTGCACTTGAAGCAGCTGTCCTTTCTTTACTCCTGGTGTTAACTATTTTCATGGTATGCCATACCACCATAGTTTTGAAGACCTGTGCTGGACTGACTTATGCTTCTGTCTTTCAATCAGCAGTTGCTAAATTTGTGTTGTATGTTGTTAGCTGCTGTTAAGACTGTATGTAAAGAAATTATGTGAAGAGTTAATTTTGGTGTTTAAGAATGAGTCATGGAATGGTGCCTTTAGGAGGAGGTGACTGTAGTAAAACTTGTGAAGATCCTATGATTTCAATAAAAAGTTGGCAGTTCAGACTATTTACAGTAAAAGCAGTTGTGGCCTGCTTGACTGGAACTGAACATTAAGACGTCAGGAAAGTTAAGTATGACCGTGTAACACATTTTTTACTTGGACAGAAACTGTATCATTGGCACATATAAGTATCTTGATTTTTTTTTTTTTGATTATTTTTACAGATTACTGTTTTTGCAATTTAATATATATAAAGCACTTTGTCTATTCAGTATCTTCACAAATCCTTATCTGTTTAAAAACTTTCATTTGTCTCTCTAGTGCTTGCTGTCTGTAGGCTATTGTGTAAACTGAAACATTTCCTCTGTGTAATTATCTCTTGGCTAGTGGGGGCTGGTTCTTTTGTGTTCTTGTAAAAAAAAAAAAGAAGCTATTCTGGTTTTTAAGCCCTAACTTTGGTAGGGTTTCTGTCTTTGCACACAGTGCAGACTGGAGAAGTTGTTGACCGCAACTGAGCTACAAAATATAAGTATCTTGATTTTTTTTTTTTTGATTATTTTTACAGATTACTGTTTTTACAATTTAATATATATAAAGCACTTTGTCTATTCAGTATCTTCACAAATCCTTATCTGTTTAAAAACTTTCATTTGTCTCTCTAGTGCTTGCTGTCTGTAGGCTATTTTGTCCCACCCTCCCTCCCTGTTGGTGTCTTGCTCTTGCTTGGTGGCTTTGCAGTTGCCCGCCCCTACTGTGACACACCTCCCAGTCTAGTGTCATTAGCTCATTCTGCTTAATACAGAGAGAACATTTGATAAGGCCTTCTGTTCCTCCTTTTTCCCTTTCAAAAAGTAAAACAAAACTTTTTTTTTTTTTTTTCTCTTTCGCCTGAACCTTCTTGTGTTCTGACTGTCCTTCTCAAACATTTTGGAAATATACAATATATTTCAGAGCATTTGTTATAACTGTATTTGGTATAACTGATTTAAGTATTTTTTCTGGCTTTTTGATTATTTACTGCTTAGCGACTGCATTTTCGCCTGTTTATACAGCTCTGCATTCTACTTAAACTGTTTTTGTGTTGATTAACTGTTTTGCACTTTTAAAAAGTTATTTGTTGCTTAATTTTACCTGTAGGCTAACACACTCAAGTGCGCTAGCCGTTTAAAAGCATTTATAGCATTTACTGTCTGTTTTTCCTCTGTTTTCTGCAAAAAAAAAAAAACCTTACTGAACTAGAATAGTCCAGTCTTCAGAGTTTGTTGATCTCTGGGCTTTGGCTTGGTTCCTGTGCTATTCCATATCCTTATTTGGATAAAGGGAAGCTTCTTTGTTCGCCAGTGGGAGTGGGGAGCACTGTGCAGCCTATTTGTCCCTAGGGCAGTGGTTCCAGCCAGAAACTTGTAGTCTATTGGCCATTTTGGGTCAGTTCCTAGCTCTTTTCAACCCCCTGCTATAAAGTCTGCTTTAGCGCACTTTTGCGTGATTTAGCGCAGAGTTGCCCATAGAGCACCATCGGGCAGTGCCGGTTAAACTATTTCTGGCTCCGTAAAGTCGGCTCTTCAATTTCTCCCCTAGAACTTCTCTACTTGCAATCTAAACAGTCTATTCTCTATCTCAAAAGCTCAGCACTTGCTCCTAAAGCATTTTTATATAGGTAAAGTACTTGTATACTAAACAAAGTACTACATTAGCCTAGAATCCCCTTGAGTACCCATTTCCCTATAGGTCCCTTCTGACTCAGTTACACAGCAAACTTTTTCACTTTTTCTAGCATGTCGAAGGGTCAGTTGCTAGCGTCCTCTCCTGTTCAGCTGGTGAATCTGGGCATCTTGAGGCAATGTTACAATTGCTTCATGTACACAGACAACCCACTCCTTTCTCCCACAAAACACAAATACATGTGAGAGATGCAACTATATAGCCAAACTGGAGGCTGAGCTCTCTCATCTCAGGACTGGCAAGACCAGACAGGAGGAGAAGGAAACCACGCACACCACAAACCCAGTTTCACATAGAACTATCACAACTGCAAAACAAACACATAAACACACAAAGACATACTCAGAGGCACTGATCAAAAATCTACCAAAACTACAGAGGCCTCCAGAGCAGACACCCAAGCAACTGCCACCTCAAGACATAAGACATGCAACACATAGTTCTCAAAGTCGGTGTGCTAAACAGTCACAGTCCTTAAGGCCAAACACAATGCCTGACACACTTGTTATAGGTGACTCCATAGTCAGACACACTGACGTCCCACTCACCAGACTGAACAAGGAAAAGATCACAGTAAGCTGCCTGTCAGGCGCTAGAATCTGCCACATAACACAAGCACTCGGGTCACTCCACAGCAAGTACAAGTATGACTCTGTCATTGTCCATGCCGGTGTGAACGACCTGAGACGTACCTCCCTGGACTACATGAAAAGAGACATAGAGGAGCTCTCAGATTATGTAGCCCAGGCCGGTATGACCCTGACCCTGAGCAGTGTCCTACCCTCACCAAGAATGATGCCACAATACAGAGACAAAATGATCAGCTTTAATAATTGGCTTAATTACTGGTGTCATTCTAAGGGGATCCAATGTCTGCCTGGGATGACATGCTTGACAAGCCATGCTGCTTCGCAAGGGACGGCTTGCACCTGTCAACCCTGGGCTTCCGGATATTGGCAAAGGCTCTTGCCACCCCCCTAGTGCCTTTTTAGGCAAGGCTCAAATGATAAACCTACCGCCCTAGAAAACAAAAATGGAGAAAAACTAAGGGTAATACTGCTCAATGCCAGAAGTCTAAACCTCAAGATGCACGCCCTCGAAGCCCTCCTCAGTATGGGGAACATCGATGTCTGTGCTGTGACTGAAACCTGTTTCAAGGCTCCTGAGAGCACCCCAGCACTATCAGGTTATACCTCATATCATGCGTTCCGGCCCCAAAATCTGGACCGAACCACAAAAGGAGGGGGAGTATCCATATTCATAAAGGATACTCACACCTCCAGGTTAGTGGCAACGCACGAAGCATCGGAGACCATCCAGGTGCAATTAACCATAGGTAAAACTGCCCTACAGTTTGTAGAATGCTACAGACCACCTTCTCAAACTCAGGAAACCCATACAGCCTTCCTGAAGACACTGGAGAGTATGAATGTCTCTCCAAACACCATCAAATTGGGTGACTTCAACTACCCAACCATAGACTGGGAACATTACTCAAGCCCCAACACCCTAGCCCAAAGGTTCCTGGAGTTCATAAACTCAAATGCTATGGAACAACTAGTCACCATTCCCACAAGGGGAGAAAATATACTAGACCTGATCATCACAAACATGGGGACAAAATGCTCCACACCGGAAGTATATCCCTCATTGGTGAGATCAGACCATAAATTAATCTCACTGGAGATCCACATCCCGCCCCCACCCCCAGCAACTTCTTAAGACTGGGAGTGGTATCCTTCAAGGCCCCCGAGCCAGTGGAAACCACAACCCACGCTGCTGAAACCCTTACAAATGCCTTCTACGAGCACCTCCAGGAATGTATGGATCAAGCAATCCCTAATAAAATCAAGACCCTTTCCACCAAAGGCAGGCGCCCAGTCTGGTGGACCCCAGCCATAAACAAACTCTACAACAAGAGGAGAAAGCTACTACATGACAGAGCAAAATCCCTAAAAGGGAAGGCATCTCTGATCAATACTAGCAAAAAACTACGATCACTCATAAAATCATCCAAGGCCAACTTTGAGAGAAAAATCGCTAATGACACAAAAAGACAATCGTAAGGCCTTCTTTAGCTATGTTAGAAACCTGGGTGGAAACTCCCAGATATGCTCAGAATTAGTCCAAAATGATAAAATCACTGAACCCACAGACATTGCCAACATACTGGCAGACAGGTTCAGTGCAAATTTCTCCCCTCCCTCCCCCCCCAAAAGGAGAAATATCTATCCCACCAGAGTCTAGCCTCCCAAACATCTCAAAAAAACACAAAAAACGAAGTAGGCACCCTCACAGAGTTCAGTAATCCAATGGATACGATGTCATCCAACTATAAACGGCATCACAGGTAAAGCAACTAGAATATGTAACGTAAGAACTCAATTTATTAAACGAGCACTTTCGGAAGGCTTTGTATCCTTCCTTCCTTCCTCAGACTAGGCACATAATTAAACAATCACTGACATCATAGAATAAATCAAACAAATTAAAGCCATAAATACACGTAGCTGCCAAGTGCCCAAATAATGTTTAAAAACATCCTATATTATTTTCAGTTTGTTATACTAGCTGATAAACTGTTCTAGCTACCAACCTACAACCCTTGTATATTTATTGGACTCATATGTTGAAACACTTAACTATATGTGATCATATGCTAAACTATATTTAAAATAAAACTTCATAATTTGAATACTATAAAGTTATGTGAACATATATACAATGTGAAAATATATACAAGATCCTATGTAAAAGTTATTAAGCTCGAAAAACAATTATAACAATACATAAATAAAACTATGCATGCATAAAAATGCATACAAATGCAAACATATATTTAATAGATATAATGTATATTTCTTTTCTAATTTTAATCTATTGATATGTCAATTATGCATTGAAAATACATATATGATGTCAAATCAAATAATATAAATACTCTAAAAAGTTCTTTCTAAATGTTAAAAAGACTAAATTTATCCTGTATTTATAACATTTTTAAATGTTTGTAAATGTATCTAAAAATGTTATTAAAAATATTTTTTAAACACCTTTAAATAACTAACACTTATAATGTCTTAAACTCTCCCTTTGAAAATAATATTAACCATGTAAATATAATTATGAATGTTTTTGTTGTTGTTGTTACTACCTCCTTAATGACAAATGTCTTAATATACAGGCCAAGGAAATAAATTAGTTAAGACCTGGATAAATATGTGCTGAGCCTCCCAAACATCTCAGATGCCCAGGTGAGAGCTGCTCTCTCTAAAGCAAAAAACACAGCATCAATGGGACCGGACGGTGTCCCCGGCTGTGTGCTACACGAACTGAATGAGGAACTAAACCCACACATAAGGCTGCTGTTTAATCTTAGCCTTACTACAGGATACGTACCCAAAGAATGGCGTACGGCAACTGTGGTCCCATTCCACAAAGGCGGTGCTTCTACGGACCCTGGAAATTACCGCCCCATAAGCTTGGCGAGCCTTGTCTGCAAAGCTATGGAGAGGATCATAATGGAACTCATAAATAAAGACATTGGGGACCTACAGACACTGGATCCTACCCAATTTGGCTTTGTCAAGGGCAGATCCTGCCTCTTGAACTTGATCGACTTTTTCGAAACGGTCACTAAGGCCATTGATGAGGGTAAGGCAGTTCACACAGCCTACCTTGACCTAGCAAAAGCGTTCGACACAATACCCCACTCGGGCATCATAGAAAAGCTCACCAGCTTAGATGTAAACCCATATGTCACAAGATGGGTTGCAAACTGGCTCAAGGACAGAACACACAGGGTTAAGAGTTGCTGGTGCCATGTCGGACTCTATGCCGGTCACGAGCGGTGTCCCACAGGGCTCAGTCCTGGTCCCCCTCTTGTTCGGCATTTATTTTTCTGAAGTGCAGGAAAACATAGGGGGATTGTGGCTGACAAAATTTGCAGATGACTGCAAACTGGGCACCATAATTGACAAGCTGGAGTTTCTTCAGTTGGGCATCGTATGACATATGTTTGAGCCCCTTTATCCTTTTGGTGAGGAACTTTTGGGGTCTTTCCAACTGCTGCAGGTGTCGGGTAAGGTACATTCTGAATGGGGCGTTGTACTCAATCATTGGTCTGATAAGTGAAGAGTACAGGGGTACAATGACCTCTCCTGATCTGGATGTGAATCCCTTCATGATCAGGTGGGCAATGTAGAAGGTCTTCCTAACCACTTTGGCAATGTGAGTGTCAAAAGAGAGGTTACTGTCAACTTGGGTTCCCAGGTCCCTGATAACTTCCATGTTTAATGGATTACCACCTATGTGGTAATTAGGGGTTACCTTGTTTTTCCCAAAGGGTATGACTATACATTTTTTGGCATTTAGCTTGAGGCCATGGCTCTGGCACCAGTTATCCATTTCTATGAGACCTCTCTGGAGGATGTCTGTGTCTGATGGAGTGTCAGTTATGGTGCCCAGTTTGCAGTCATCTGCAAATTTTGTCAGCCACAATCCCCCTATGTTTGCCTGCACTTCAGAAAAATAAATGCCGAACAAGAGGGGGCCCAGGACTGAGCCCTGTGGGACACCACTCGTGACCGGCTTAGAGTCTGACATGGCACCAGCAACTCTAACCCTGTGTGTTTTGTCCTTGAGCCAGTTTGCAACCCATCTTGTGACATATGGGTTTACATCTAAGCTGGTGAGCTTTTCTATGATGCCCGAGTGGGGTATTGTGTCGAACGCTTTGCTAGGTCAAGGTAGGCTGTGTGAACTGCCTTACCCTCATCAATGGCCTTAGTGACTGTTTCAAAAAGTCGACCAAGTTCAAGAGGCAGGATCTGCCCTTGACAAAGCCAAATTGGGTAGGATCCAGTGTCTGTAGGTCCTCAATGTCTTTATTTATGAGTTCCATTATGATCCTCTCCATAGCTTTGCAGACAAGGCTCATCAAGCTTATGGGGTGGTAATTTCCAGGGTCCGTAGAAGCACCGCCTTTGTGGAGTGGGACCACAGTTGCCGTCGCCATTCTTTGGCACGTATCCTGTAGTAAGGCTAAGATTAAACAGCAGCCTTATGTGTGGGTTTAGTTCCTCACTGAGTTCGTGTAGCACACAGCCGGGGACACCGTCTGGTCCCATTGATGCTGTGTTTTTTGCTTTAGAGAGAGCAGCTCTCACCTGGGCATCTGAGATGTTTGGGAGGCTAGACTCTGGTGGGATAGATATTTCTCCTTTTGGGGGGGGGGGGAGGGAAATTTGCACTGAACCTGTCTGCCAGTATGTTGGCAATGTCTGTGGGTTCAGTGATTTTTTTTTTTTTTTTTTTTTTTTATCATTTTGGACTAATTCTGAGCATATCTGGGAGTTTCCACCCAGGTTTCTAACATAGCTAAAGAAGGCTTTATGATTGTCTTTTGTGTCATTAGCTTAATTTTCTCTCAAAGTTGGCCTTGGATGATTTTATGAGTGATCGTAGCTTTTGCTAGTATTGATCAGAGATGCCTTCCCTTTTAGGGATTTTGCTCTGTCATGTAGTAGCTTTCTCCTCTTGTTGTAGAGTTTGTTTATGGCTGGGGTCCACCACACCCGGGGCCTGCCTTTTTTGGAAAGGGTCTTGATTTTATTAGGGATTGCTTGATCCATACATTCCTGGAGGTGCTCGAGAAGGCATTTGTAAGGGTTTCAGCAGCGTGGGTTGTGGTTTCCACTGGCTCGGGGCCTTGAAGGATACCACTCCAGTCTTAAGAAGTGTGAAGTTTGCTTTTGAGAAGTTCTTCACTGTGGTCTTTTGCTGGGGTGGGGCGGATGTGGATCTCCAATGAGATTAATTTATGGTCTGATCTCACCAATGAGGGATATACTTGCGGTGTGGAGCATTTTGACCCCATGTTTGTGATGATCAGGTCTAGTATATTTTCTCCCTTGTGGGAATGGTGACTAGTTGTTCCATAGCATTTGAGTTTATGAACTCCAGGAACCTTTGGGCTAGGGTGTTGGGGCTTGAGTAATGTTCCCAGTCTATGTTTGGGTAGTTGAAGTCACCCAATATGATGGTGTTTGGAGAGACATTCATACTCTCCAGTGTCTTCAGGAAGGCTGTGTGGGTTTCCTGAGTTTGAGAAGGTGGTCTGTAGCATGCTACAAACTGTAGGGCAGTTTTACCTATGGTTAATTGCACCTGGATGGTCTCCGATGCTTCGTGCGTTGCCACTAACCTGGAGGTGTGGGTATCCTTTATGAATATGGATACTCCCCCTCCTTTTGTGGTTCGGTCAGGATTTTGGGGCCGGAACGCATGATATGAGGTATAACCTGATAGTGCTGGGGTGCTCTCAGGAGCCTTGAACCAGGTTTCAGTCACAGCACAGACATCGATGTTCTCCATACTGAGGAGGGCTTCGAGGGCGTGCATCTTGAGGTTTAGACTTCTGGCATTGAGCAGTATTACCCTTAGTTTTTCTCCATTTTTGTTTTCTAGGGCGGTAGGTTTATCATTTGAGCCTTGCCTAAAAAAGGCACTAGGGGGGTGGCAAGAGCCTTTGCCAATATCCGGAAGCCCAGGGGTGATGGGTGCAAGCCGTCCCTTGCGAAGCAGCGTGGCTTGTCAAGCATGTCATCCCAGGCAGACACATTGGATCCCCTTAGAATGACACCAGTAATTAAGCCAATTATTAAAGCTGATCATTTTGTCTCTGTATTGTGGCATCATTCTTGTGCATGTACTTGTGAGTCTCTCCTTATTGTTAGGGACAATGTCCATGTTATAATAATTATAACCTAACGAGGGGGGTATGTTTACTTCTCCACTCTTTTAGTAACAACCTTACTCACTTTCATCATCATTTTCATGTCATAACCTCTATCTCTAAATAGAGTGGTGATATATGATACCTTGTGCCCCCATATTTGCGAATCTGGTTATGCTTGATTGGGAGGGAACTAGTTTTCCAGAGTGAGTTTTTCAAATACATAAAACACTACTCCCATTTTCTTGATGACATCTATATTTTATGGGACGGTAGTTCAACTATGTTGGAAAAATTTCTGGAATATGTAAACTAAAGCAATGGCTATCATCTAGTAGTACATTTAGTATTTAAATACAGTTAAAAACATTTAATTGAGGCCACCAACCTAGAATTCACTGTATTAGTGTGACTTTTTGGATTATGTAATCCAACATAGTAATAATGTATTGATTTGTATTAATTTATGATGGTTATTTAGACTATAGATTGTGTATGATTTTTATTGTATATACATAACGGGATGAATTTTTATTTAAAGAGTATATGCTGCTTTAAAAATTTTAACATTATTGGCACCAAAAATCTATTTAAATGGTAACATTTTTTTGTAGCATTGTTCTGATGAAGCCCGTAATGTAGCGGGTGAAAGTGCTTAACTTGTTGGATATCTTACTATATTATATCAATGGTTTTTATTCTTTTTAGAATGGGTCTACTGTGGTTTATATCAAAGGACATTCTTGTAGTAATTGCCACAGTGTAATACGGTTTTTGCAAAAGGTTTTTGGCATCTCAAGATACCGTGGAATTTACATTCTTTTTTTCACATTGTTCGTCCACAGGCAACTCAAATTTTATATAGACTGAACCAAACTAATTAGAAGGGATTCTTGTTTTTGTTTCATATTCAGAAAAAGAAAGTACTACAATTCACTCTTTCAAAATGGCCCTCACGTTTGGTTTGTTTGCGAGTCTGTTTATTGTAGTAAACCTAAAACCTGGACCATGTTTACTTCTAAAACTTTCTTTAAAAATGTTTCCTTGGATGATTTGTGAAATAGCCATGTGGGAATTGGTAAATGCATTTCAACTTGAAATGATTTCTAGATTTAGGTCTTTTAGGCTGTTCTATGGTGCATCTTTTCATGAGGAAAAAAATGGCTTTAAATTCAGTCCTACAGGTAATGAGGATAAAACTCCATTCTCTGCAGTATGATCAGAGAAGTTATCCAGCAGTATTTCATGGTCTCTGTCAACATTTTCATTTTGGAATGGGGTGTTTTCCTTACATAAGCTGAGCAGAGTGTTAAAATGCCAGATGCAGTGCTCATTTAAACAGTAGTGGCTATTGGCATTTTCATTTTGGAGTGGGGTGTTTTCCTTACATAAGCTGAGCAGAGTGTTAAAATGCCAGATGCAGTGCTCATTTAAACAGTAGTGATTATTGGCATATATTTACTTTGAAACTTGTGCTTATCAGAAGGGGGGCTAGGTGTAACACCCAGTTTACAATGGTCTGCAAACTTGAGTTCCCCATTTTTGATTTTGGAGATTAAAATAAATCTGTTGCCAACTAGCAGAGGTCTCCATGGATCCCTGTGGTATTCAGCATGTTAACTGTCATGCTGTCTGAGGATTTACCTGCCATCCTTAATGTAGATTGTCATGTAGCAAATTAGCTCTCCATCTAACTATACATAATTGACTTTGGAGTGCATTTAGCTTGTTGATAATGGTGGCATATGGTATAACATTAAATGCCTTGGAGTTTAAAGTAAGTTGCATAGATGGTGTAATCGCAGCCTACTGCTTGCGTCGACTTTCTCAGATTTATTAGATTTGTTAAACTGGATCTGCCTATCGTTAAAGCCAAACTGCTGAGAGTCAAAAAGATTTTTTCATGTTGTAGTTCAGGTTTGTTGTGACCCATACCATGGCCTTGCTGATATCTGTAATTCCTGGGGACCATGATGGGTTCTTCTTGTGAAGTGGTATCATAACTGCTTTGCACCAAACCTCTAGGACAAAACCATTGGATAAGCTCTGGTTGAATGGTTGTAGGAGTGGTTGCACTAGCACATGTTCAGTAGGCAGCCTGGTTTATCCGGTTCCCTGGAGGATTTTATTTTAATGTCTAGGGGTTTGAGGCTCTTGGTATATGTGGGTTTTGTGTAGACGTTGCTCTGAATTTGTTGGCTAATATGTTTGTGATGTCCACTGGATCAGAGGTATGTAGTGCCATTACGAATACGTTCTGCATATGATGTATGTTTATTTCTAAGTTAAAGTAACCTCCGTGGTATCCCCGAAGTCTCAAAACAACCCACTAAACAAGTGTAGTGGGTCCAGAAACAAAACAGTGTTAGTACTTTTTTTTATAATGGCCTGTATTTGAGGTATAGTTCACCCAGTTTATCGATTTGTGTAGTTAGTCTCCCAAGATGGTGTTTTTCTGGATTGAAAGTACTTTCTCTGTTTTTTGAGAGGGAGATATGGTTTTCAGGAGGTCATGGTGGGTGGGGGGATTCTGTAACATTATGCTGTGATAGTTTTATTTTGCATGAGTTGAATCTGTGTTCTACTTTTTGGTTGTTTGGGAATCTGCCTTGAGGAAATAGGGTATTTTAACCAATATGGATAGATACTCCTCTACAATTCTCATATGGATAGATATTCCTCCACAATTCTCATTTGGTCTAAAGGTGTGGTGTGTGTAAAGGGGGTACTGTATGCATTTCTGAACCAGGTTTCAGTTACGTGCTTCAAGTGCAAGAGGGCTTCAAGACTGGGGAATTTCATTTAGACTTGACATTGAACAGCTCCACATTGTCGTCTGGTGCTTTGTTTTTTTGGGTTGGAAGATCCATTAGCTGGACTCTACCTAGAAAAAAAAGGGCTATGAGGGTAGCAAAGACTTTAGGCAGAATGCAGAAGCCCTGGAATGAGAGGTGCAAGCCCTTATTGATAAGAGGTAGGGCTGTGCAGCAGTTTAGCCCTTGTTGGCATGTACTTGATAAAGGCAAACGGATGTAATTGGGAACATTTTTTGGGAGTGTATTGAGTTGACAGACTTTTCTTAAAAAATCCATTACGGACTACTCTGTCAGAATTACTAGGTGAGCAAATTGGTGTTAACTAAAGAACTTTTTTTTTTTTTCAGCTCTGATACAAGATCTGAATTGCCTAGACATAGTAAGGCCTTGTTGACTTTAATTCTGGAGGCTGCCAAAAAAGCAGCTGGTAGAAAATGGAAATCGGTCTAAATCGCACTAGAAGTAGTGAATATAGTAACAGATAAACAAAAGGTAGGCATAAATTGTATAGAAAAAAATGTGAATTGTGGGAACAATACATGCAGAATAATGTTTTGGGGGAGGAATGAAATTTAAGGGAAGGCAGGAATTGCATGAGCTGTGTAATGTTTGGACAATGATTGTGTAGAAGGTTATATGAAATGTATAATGTTTGTAACTGAATATGTTAATATAGTTTTATTTTTATATATAAATGTATGACTGTCAAGTGGTAATTCAGTAAAGATGTTTCTTGTTTAAAAGAAATACAGAATTTCATACATCTGTATTTTTTTTTTAAACAAGAAACATCTGTACTGAATTACCACTTGACAGACAGTCTTGCATTACAATTTCATACATCATTCTGCGGTGGTACAGTGGTAGCATTGTTACCTCACAGCAAGAGGTTCTCCCGTTTGATGTTTGGCTTGGGAGTGCCTTCTGTGTGGAGTCTGCATGTCCTCCCCACAGTTTGGTAGCGTTTGAAAGACACGCATACGTAACTGGGCGTCCTTCGTTGAAGGTTGGGCATCGAGCTGGCACCTTGGCATTTCATAAAAATCTTCTGCCAATCATTAGCGGGCCTGAGTTCCGGTGTGGTGACCCCTTACCGGGAAAAAGTCGAAAGACCAACAGAATTTCGTACATCCATGACATGCACGGACAGCTCTGAAATGTCTGCCTGCATATTACTTGGGGTTTTGTGCTTAGTCATTTTATACCCATGTGGACCACTACCATGTTGTAGTCCTACTTGAGTCCCCTTGAGAGGTTGGAGAATGACACCTGAAAGACAATTCACTGTTTCCCCATTTTTGTCCATCTTTGTAAAAGAAGTCTATTCATCTTGCTAAGGAGTCACCAATTGTCAGTATATTATTTATTAAAAGGCCATAGGTGTTTACTAGGCTAATGACCACAAGGGCCTTTTTAAGCCTAGTCATGCATCCATTAGAGACATGGATGCCAATCCAGAGATGAATTTCTGGTTTCCCATCCATTTTTCAGGTTGCACTTGAATTAGGTTAAGGAGGGACTCTGCTTCACGTGGATGGGGATCCTGTTCCATAGATGCGGTAGTCTCTGAGATACATACCCCTCTCTCCATCAGGACCTACATACCCCTCTCTCCATCAGGACCCATTTGTATCACAGGCAAGGTTTAAGTCTTTGGAACAGTTAATTCTGGTGCTGTTTGCTTTGTGGATATGCAGGAGGTCCATCAGAGTGGAGTCTGACAATGCCCTGTATGCCCCTCAAAAGCCTGTAGGAGACCAAATACAGGGATATGGCCTTGAAGCAGTCTGCATAGGAGATTTTACTTACACCCTGTATTCTTTTAGTGAGGAACCTCTCTGGACATTCAGATTGTTGGATATGCCTGGTTACGTATATACCAAAGGGGGCATTATACTCAACGATAGGTCTGATGAATGCCAAATACAGTGGAACAATGACTTCCTTGGACTTGGATGCCATACCTTTGTTTATAAGTTGTGCAGTATAAAATGATTTCCTTACCACTGTAGACACATGATGGTGAAAGGCTAGATTACTATCTATGTGTGTTCCCAAGTCCCTGACTATTGGGTCAACTCTTAAGGGGTGTGTTGCCAAGGATGGATGACTTCCCAAAGGATACTATTATGCATGTGTTGGCATTTAGTGTTAGTCCATGGCTCTGATGCTAGTTGTCTGTGTCAGCCCCTCCTGGAGAACATTTGGCAGTGTGAGACTCCTTTACTGCTTCTAATTTGCAGTCATTGCAGATTGTCAGCCAGAGACCACCGGCATTGACCTTGAGTTCTGAGAAGTAAATGACAAAAAGGGAGCGGTCCAAGGACTGAACCCTGAGAGACTCCACTTACGACTGGCCTCTCTCTAGAGGTGGACTCCCCAATTCTAACTTTCTGGGTCCTGTGAGCCAGTGGGCTATCCACCAGGAGACATGCAGGGTTTGTACCTAACCTCTTGAGTTGTCAACAGTGCCTGAGTGAGGTATTGTCATATGACTTGACCAGGTCATGGTAGGCAGTTTGAACAATTTTTCCATCATCCCTTGCTTTGGTGACCTTCTCAAAGAAGTCCACCAGGTTGAGTAGGCATTGTCTGCCCTTGACAAAACCAAACTGGGTTAGGTCCAGTGTCTGAAGATTTACTATATCTCTGTTGATCATCTCCATGATAATTCTTTCCATGGTTTTACATACAAGACTTGTGGGTCTGTAGGTGGCCCACCTTTGTGCAGTGGGATGACTATTGCCTTTCGCCATTCATGAGGCAGGAAGCCTGTTTGGAAGCTACAGTTAAATAGTAATTCCAGAGGCCCTGATACGTCATATTACATGCTATTTAGAAAGCAACGTGGGATATTGTGTGCTCCCATTGATGCAGTGATGTTCTTCTTGTTTCACTGTTGCAGTCATCCCATTTGGGTTGTCTGCTTGCAGTAGCCCTCAGTCAGCTTGGTTATCAAAGTCTTGGGTCCTGCATCCATTGCTGTCTCATCTTCTGTGACGTCAGGTAGTCAGGGGTATAAAGTATGCAGCTGATGCCATTACATCAGTATTTCTTGCTGTGCAGTGCCCGAAGCAGAAGCAGTTCGCAAGTGCCAGTTGGCAGACTCCTGAAATTTTCGTTTTCGAGTTTCAGAACCGAAGTCTTCAACTAAAGCTAAGTACCCTGTTGGGGAAACTTTTTTTTTTTTTTTTTTTCCTCTTGCTCTAAACTGATGCAAGTCAATTCTATTTTTTGTAGAAAGCAACTACCTCATACAATTTTTCATTCATAAAGTATTCCTTGCTTAGGCCCTAACCACAATGTACCTCAGTCAGTTTTGTCTTATTTAAGCAACCAACTATTCGTCATCTGTATGTTTACACTTCTAAATATTTTGGTACTTGGTTCAATTATCCAAATATGTCTCAAATATGTCTTCGGTAAGCCATCCGACTACCGACATTCCAAAAAACACAAAGATAAAGACCGAGACAGGCTGCCTAGGTCAAAAGCTGCTGACGACACTTCTAAGCCAGTCGCCAGTTTGCTGGTACTCAGTGAGGCACTTTTGTAGCCCCTGATGCCCGCTACTTCAGATTCGCAGGCCTCTACTGAGACCCATTCGGAGTCCGGTATGCTGCGAGATGCTTCAACTATAGAACCTGCGAATTTCTCTACCTTGGATGGGTCTGGAGCCACTGTGCAGGCACCAGCTTCTGAGGGCGTATTCAGGCCTACTGACTTGCATATTAAATCAATGCCATCTTCTTCTTCAAGGCCTAAAACTTGAACCATGCCTAGAAAACAGACCCCCAGACCGCATGGTCAGGCCTCTGTGCCTAAAAAAACAAGTAAGAATGGCTGAAGACCTTATTACTTAATCGGGGGAAGCCAAACTTCCTCCTCCTGAGACCTAGGACTGAATTTGCTTAAGATAGTTCTGACCAGGATTTACCCTGTTATCTACCTATGAGTATTCTGATGCAGAGGACTCTATTCCCTCTGTTTTCCCCCCAGAGGATTTCCCTTTTGGTGAAACCTTGCATACGCTTGGGGAGCATTTTTGTTGGGAAAGTTAGGATTACTCTGATTCTAAAATGAGGCTTAGGGATTTTTTTACTCCTGCCCCAGCACAGGGCTTTAGCTATCCCTTCTGTGCTGGACATGTTGATGATGCCTTTTCAGAATCTAGCTTGGCCCCTGATTCTTTCCCTCCCTGCTCCCAGAAAACCTGATAGATACCACATGGTTCCTGACTCTCTCAAGTTTCTTTTTAAAAATTCTACTGTGGATCCTGAGACCATTTCACAGGGACCCAAAGGCATTAAGGCTACTACTGCCAAAAACCTACCCCCTCTGATTGATAGAGACTCCAGGGTGCTGGATGGCGCTGGATAGATGGGGTAAGAAGGTATACACTTCTGCAACCTTGGCCATTAGGGCCTTAAATTGCCAGTTTCATATGTTATCAGTGCATATTATTGGATTGCTTAAACAAAAGATGATGATTCCTGACTGTGCTGAAAATAAGGATTTAGAGGATTTAATACATTCTGCTGAACAGATTGGAAAATATACTTTGCAATGTGGTTTTGATTCAGTAGAGACATCTTGCAGGGCTGCTGTCACTGGGTCTGTACTTAGAAGGCATGCTTGGTTTAAGGAGCAATCCTTGCCAGATCATGTTAAAGCTAAATTGCTGGATGGCAACAAAGCAGAGGAAGTTCTTAAAAAGATGGAGGAAAAAGCTAAATCTATGCAAACTTGTTAAAGATTTCTTACAAGTACAGCCTGCAAGATTTAGTAGACATTGGCCTTCCAAGAAATGGTCCTTTCCTGCCTCCCCTAAAAAA